>NC_086445.1:73656806-73951806 GCF_028390025.1 Pseudophryne corroboree
GTTCTGCATCTGTTTGAATTTATGCTAACACACACTTTCAGTAACTGTCCTATGTTAGACCACCCCGGCCCTTATCTACCCTGTCCTGCAAGCAGACACTACTTGTAGATGGTGCTTTTCTGCATATGCTAATGTGCATTCAGCATGTTTCATGGGCAGGCGCAGAAGAAATTTGTTGATCAGGTTATATAGCTTTGGTAGATTTTATCAAGACACTTGACACATAGTTGTGTCCCCTCCGGAAAGGGGTAGCAAGGTAGGTGGTCTAGGGTTGGTGTGATGCAGGCAGATTGGTGGTGTATGGGCGTGGCATAACCTTTACATCACTAAAACCCTGCCTCTGCTGTATAAAGCCATGTTCCAGGCATTGTGAATCAGGTGGGAAGCCTGGCCATGATGATTCAGCTCTAATCGTGTCATCAAGCCACCCAAGCAGGGCAGGATTAAGGCTTGTGGGGGACCCCTTGTCATAAATTGTTGGGGCCCCCTTCAATACAACTACCCCTAGCCCCGTAACACCCCCCCAATATGGTCACAGGCCAAAATCCTGTGCGGGGGCCCTTGGACGACCGCCCCTGTTGCCCCTCCCTTAATCCAGCTCTGCACCCAAGTCCACCCACTTCAGTCTGGAGTGGGTAGTGGTGATAGCAGCAGTTAGCAGCAGCAGGTGGCGTCCTGAAGACCTGCCAACTTTTCCAGGGGTCCAGATGAGCCACCCAAAATTCAGGAGAGTAGGCAAGTATAATTCACAGCGTATGCCAAAATAAATGAATACAAGCTATAATAACCACATATAAATATTTTAATAACAAATCTTTATGGAGAATGGCTTCTCTAATAGAGTGCAGTATTACTCACAAAGCAACGTAGGCAACTACAGCAGTCTTGGAACTTTTAGGGCATCACAGTTACTGGCCACAATATTTCTACAGTGTAAAGTGAATTGGATTTCTTCATTCGTCATCAGGCTACAAGTAGGGATAATTGCAATTGCTGACCTATTTTTGTCTTTTAACTCATTTTCTGGTGCGTTTTGTAGACCGTGACCATGGATTACATGCGCTTAGTGTTTTGAAGTGCTAGGCTGATCCGTTCCTTTTGCCCCTCCCCTCTAAAGAGCTATTCATTGCCGCATGTACCTGCCAGGAGTCCTCAAATCTAGACTGTCCTGTCTAAGGGGTCTATTTACTAAGCCTTGGAGAGAGTTAAGGTGGACAGAGATAAAGTAGCAGCCAATCAGCTCCTTACTGCCATGTCACAGGCTGGGTTTGAATAATGGCAGGAGCTGGTTGGCTGGTACTTTAGCCCCGTCCACTTTATCTCCATCCAAGGCTTAGTAAATAGACCCCTAAATCTGGTCAGTAAGCAGAGCCGGCCTTAGGCATAGGCAAACTAGGCAAATGCCTAGGGCATTTGGTATGCTTAGGGGCACCAGCAGCTTCTGCTGATTAAAATGATATGCGGCATGCCTATATTCTGTGTGTGACTCCGGCTGTATCTGCATACAAAATGCTATGTTGCAGTGCATTCCCGGAAATCACTGTAATGTAGCATTTCGTATGCAGCTACAGCCGCAGTCGAACACAGAATATAGGCATGCTGCATATCATTTTAATCAGCAGAAGCTGCTTGTGCACCCAAGCCACATAGTAATGCAAATAAGTAGCATTTTCATAAACCAAGGCACCCGACGTTAGCAGAGCTGCCAGCTGACTCATGCCAGGCATCTCCTGCAGAACTAGTGGCGGTGCTAGGGGGCACCAGCCAAAATCTTGCCTAGGGCATCATATTGGTTAGGGCCGGCTCTGTCAGTAAGGAAATACAGCATGAGCTTATGGTGTAATGTACGCCCCCTTAAATGTTACTACACTCAATGGGGTAGATTTCCTAAAGCTTCTAAACAGAGAATTGGTGATGTAGCCCATAGCAACCAATCAGATGCTATCATTTTTCTTTTGCCTTTTAGAAAATGATAGATAGCATCTCATTGGTTGAAATGGGCAACATCACCAATTCTCGGTTTTAGAAGCTTTAGGAAATGTACCCCTTCTGGAATACAGGAGCTAGAATGTTAAATATAATTTTCCCAATACAGTATGTTATTTTCTATTTTGAAGTTATGACACAGCGTTGCTTCTGACTAATTAACACGTGCCTTGCAAAAATGCAAACATTTGCTCTTCATCTTTTGATTTTAATGAAATAGCTATCTGGATAATCTTTGCTTCACAACGTTCCGACTTTAATCATGCTCTTTAAATAATTCAATCATCTCTGAGACACTCTATTTAGTAGCTACATGGGCTCTTAAAAATGCAATTTCATATCACACTAGTGGCTGGAAAATGTTCATGCGTTGAATACACACGGCTGTTTAATGCCGCCATAATGCATTTCTTACAGCTGGCGAAGCAAATTATACATGCATTGTCTTATTTCTTGGAAATTAGGATCAATTTCAAAATTAAATATTTGCCAGAAGCCCGTCACGTGCTTCATTCAATTCCTCATCATGAAGAAATTACCATTTTATGGAGGGGCTACCGCAGGAGAACTTCTGCAGAGGATTTAGGACCTAATTCAGACCTGATGGCTCGCTAGAGTTTTTTTCAGCGCTGCGAGCAGATAGTCGCCGCCCATGGGGGAGTGTATTTTTGCTTTGCAAGTGTGCGAACGCATATGCAGCTGAGCGGTACAAAAAAGTTTTGTGCAGTCTCTGAGTAGCCCAGGACTTACTCAGCCGCTGCGATCACTTCAGCCTGTCCGGTCCCGGAATTGATGTCAGACACCCGCCCTGCAAACGCTTGGACATGCCTGCGTTTTTCCAAAAACTCCCAGAAAACGGTCAGTTGCCCCCCACAAACGCGTTCTTTCTGTCAATCTCCTTGCGATCGGCTGAGCGAATAGATTCTTCGTACAATCCATCGCCCAGCAACGATACGCTTTGTACCCATATGATGCGCCTGCGCATTGCGGTGTGTACGCGTGCGCAGTTCTGACCTGATCGCAGCGCAGCAAAAACACCTAGCGTGCGATCAGGTCTGAATGACCCCCTAAATGTGATTAGTAAATGCTGATTAACCATCAACATCATGATGGCGTGGAAACCTAGAACTAGAGTGTAGTATGAAGTATTGTTCTGCCTTTAATAAGTAAAGATGAAAATGACTGAATGTAAGTTTTTCGCAGAGTAATTTACAATCCAGGTCACAAAACCACAAAGAGCAGAGTTTCACAAGACTCAGGTCCAGTGCTGCAAGTATGGCGGTATGGGGCAGTACAGCGTACCTGTAAGAAAATCCCAGCAGGTACACCGTACTGCCGGGCCGCCACCATGCAGACACCGGGTGTTGGAGAGAGGAGAGTGCAGCATGCGCCTCTCCTCTCCTGCCTGCAAGTCCCCTGAGTCCGGCAGCGGCGTGCACTGAGCCGGTTCATAAGCTCACGGACCGGCGCCAGACCGCAAGCCTTGATTGGCTCACGGACCGGCGCCAGTTCAGGAGACCAGACTGAGGGCAGGTGAGGGACAGGAGGAGCGCGTGCTGCGCTCTCCTCGCTCCAGCAGAAGGCCAGCAGCAGAAGATAGTGCCAGCCCCAGGCAGCAGCAGCAACGGTATGGGGCATATCTGGCACTATGGGGGCATGTGTATCTGGCACTGTGGGGCAAATCTGACACTGTGGGGCAAGTATATCTGGCACTGTGGGGGCATATCTAGCACTGAAGGGTGAAGGGGCATATCTGGCACTCTGGGGCATATGTGTATCTGGCACTGCGGGGGCATGTGTGTATCTGGCGCCTTGGGGGCATATCTGGCACTCTAGGGTCATATGTGTATCTGAAACTCTGGGGCAATGTGTATCTGACACTCTGGGGCAATGTGTATCTGGCACTCTGGGGCAATGTGTATCTGGCACTGTGGGGACATATATGGCACTACTGGGGGCATTTGTGTATCTAGCACCATGGGGCATTTGTGCATCTGTCACTGTAGGAGCATATCTGGCATGGTGGGGGCGTTTCAGGCACTGTGGGGGCATATCTGGCATGGTGGGGCCGTTTCTGGCACTGTGGGGGCATATGTGTATCTGACACTATTGGTGTCATAAGTGTATCTGGCCCCCCCATATGTGTATCACGCCCCCATTTTCATTGGCTACGTCACAAGTGGCATCTGGCCACACCAATTTTTTCAGCATGTTTGCCAAAGGCACATGCACACAGTACCTATAAGACATTTTTTCTACTTGCACCACTGCTCCGGTCATACAGTAAGGATGAGCCTAGGGTACCATAATAACGGTTGTTAGGCTGCCAATTTAAGCATTGCACCCCCCCCCCCCCCAAATTAATTTTATAAGTTCATTGACATAAAACAAGGAACACATTTTCACTTAATTTCCACGTTACATTTGCTACATCCAGCAGGGTTACCATTTGCAGCAACCAGAGCTGTCATCAGGGGGGGTGGACTGCGGAGACTGGAGTACTGGGCCCTTACAGGGATGGGGTCCGACCCCTGACTCCTACCGTCGATACCTGGAGAGCTGCACCATGCTGCACAACAACAGCTGTCTGATGCGGTTCTCTAAGAACTGGACCCCCCCGAACATATGGGATCAGGAAAGATCTACCTCCCTGCCTGGATCCAAAATTGAGGCAAAAACCTTAGCACAATTTCACTCTTGATACTCCAAATATGGGCGGTATCCTATTAGCAGCAGTAATTTACCGCTGCAGATATGATCGCCAGGGGCTATCCTATTAGCCCCGATGCCAGCATCCTTTTCTCCCGATGCCAGCACTTATCGGAGATTATGCGTGATCCACGATAAATGACCGCTGGAGCCGCGATAATGCATGGGATCGTGAACTTATCCCCAATCCCATGTGCTTTCGTGCGATCGTGGGTCCAATTTAGGCCGATCAAAACGGCCTCTAATTGGATACAGTGATAATGACCATTGGTCATACATCGCGATATCTGGCTGTTTTGATCGGCCGAAGAGGCATTGGGGCTAATAGGATACTGCCCTATGACTTAAATACCCAGAGTAGGTCCCCTGATGTGGAAGCCTTCTTACTAGTTTATGCTAAGGTGAGAATGCGGCTGTGTATACTAAAAATCTGTGCGACTGCTGTGGAAGCCTAGCCTACGCTCACAGCTGCAGTGTCATCATTATTACTCTGACTTACAGTAGGCCATGCTGGGTACAAAAGATTGGAAACAGACTCCCCATCTCCTTACTCATTCTACAATGTAGGAAGAAAGTGACACACTCAAGAGACTCCGCACGATTGCATGATCAACGCTCGGTTACCGCCCAGAAATGCCCGTTTTGCAGAAAGTGTGGTCCGTTGACAGAAATAGTCATCCATACGCACCAGAGAACTCTGGCCATGGGGTATATTTACTAAGGTCCCGATTTTGACCGAGATGCCGTTTTTTCTTCAAAGTGTCATTTCGGTAATTTACTAAGCAAAAATCTCGGCAGTGATGAGGGCATTCGTAATATTTTGGAAGTCCTTGGAAAAAATCACGAATCAATACACCATCGGTCAAATACACCAGCAATTTGGTAGAAATCGGTAATTTACTAAAAAGTGCAAATCACAAACACTGCCGACAATAGCCAAACAGTGCAGTGCAGAAATACAATTCATGAAAAAGTGCTAAAAAAAAACAGACCTGCTTTTTTATCCCGTGTTTGGATAGGCATGCAAGGATCCATGAGATCCGTGCATGTTTATCAGTGGGAAGGGGATGGGAAAGTGTTTTTGTTTCGAAAAAAAATTGCGTGGGGTCCCCCCTCCTAAGCAAAACCAGCCTCGGGCTCTTTGAGCCGGTCCTGGTTGCAAAAATATGGGGGAAAAAATGATAGAGGTTCCCCCATATTTAAACAACCAGCAGCGGGCTCTGCACCTGGTCCTGGTTCCAAAAATACGGGGGACAAAAAGCGTAGGGGTCCCCCGTATTTCTGAAACCAGCACCGGGCTCCACTAGCCAGATACATAATGCCACAGCCGGGGGACACTTTTATATAGCTCCTGGCGGCCCTGGCATTACATAACCAACTAGTCACCCCTGGCCGGGGTACCCTGGAGGAGTGGGGACCCCTTCAATCAAGGGGTCCCCCCCTCCAGCCACCCAAGGACCAGGGGTGAAGCCCGAGGCTGTCCCCCCCATCCAAGGGCTGCGGCTGGGAGGCTGATAGCCGTTTGGAAAAAAAAGAATATTGTTTTTAGTAGCAGTACTACAAGTCCCAGCAAGCCTCCCCCGCAAGCTGGTACTTGGAGAACCACAAGTACCAGCATGTGGAGGAAAACCGGGCCCGCTGGTACCTGTAGTACTACTACTAAAAAAAATACCCCAATAAAAACATAAGACACACACCTTGAAAGTATAACTTTAATGCATACATACACACCTCCATATACACATACTTACCTTATGTTCACACGAGGGTCGGTCCTCTTCTCCATGTAGAATCCATGGTGTACCTGTGGAAAAAATTATACTCACAAAATCCAGGGTAGAAGCCTCTTCTTCTTGTAATCCATTTGTAATCCAGGTACTTGAAAAAATAAAAAAACGGATACCCGACCTCGCACTGAAAGGGGCCCCATGTTTTCACATGGGACCCCTTTCCCCGAATGCCAGAAACCCCCTCTGACTTATGTCTAAGAGGGTTCCATCAGCCAATCAGGGAGCGCCACATTGTGGCACCCTCCTGATTGGCTGTGTGCTCCTGTACTGTATGACAGGCGGCACACGGCAGTGTTACAATGTAGCGCCTATGCGCTCCATTGTAACCAATGGTGGGAACTTTGTGGTCAGCGGTGAGGTTACTTTCGGTCAACCGCTGACCACAAAGTTCCCACAATTGGTTACAATGGAGCGCATAGGCGCTACATTGTAACACTGCCGTGTGCCGCCTGTCATACAGTACAGGAGCACACAGCCAATCAGGAGGGTGTCACAACGTGGCGCTCCCTGATTGGCTGAAGGAACCCTCTTAGACTTAAGTCAGAGGGGGTTTCTGGCATTCGGGGAAAGGGGTCCCATGTGAAAACATGGAGCCCCTTTCAGTGCGAGGTCGGGTGTCCGTTTTTTTATTTTGACAAGTACCTGGATTACAAATGGATTAAAAGAAGAAGAGGCTTCTACACTGGATTTTGTGAGTATAATTTTTTCAACAGGTACACCATGGATTCTACATGGAGAAGAGGACCGACCCTCGTGTGAACATAAGGTAAGTATGTGTATATGGAGGTGTGTATGTATGCATTAAAGTTATACTTTCAAGTAGAGATGAGCGGGTTCGGTTCCTCGGAAACCGAACCCGCCCGAACTTCATGTTTTTTACACGGGTCCGAGCGACTCGGATCTTCCCGCCTTGCTCGGTTAACCCGAGCGCGCCCGAACGTCATCATCCCGCTGTCGGATTCTCGCGAGGCTCGGATTCTATCGCGAGACTCGGATTCTATATAAGGAGCCGCGCGTCGCCGCCATTTTCACACGTGCATTGAGATTCATAGGGAGAGGACGTGGCTGGCGTCCTCTCCGTTTATAGAGAAGAGAGTGAGACTAGAGTAGAGAGAGACACAGTAGTAATTTTGGGGAGCATTAGGAGGAGTACTACTACTTGCTGAAGTGATAGATAGATAGTGTGACTGTATAATGTATATCTGACTTGTGGGGGAGACACTGACAGTGGGGAGCAGTTAGAGTCTGAGAGCAGGACTCAGGAGTACATATAACGTACAGTGCACACTTTTGCTACCAGAGTGCCACACTGCCATTGTGACCACACTGACCACCAGTATAATATATATTGTGATTGTCTGCTTAGGAGTACTACTTGCAAGTTGCTGATAGTGTGACCAGTGACCTGACCACCAGTTTAATAATCACCACCAGTTTAATATATATATATATATATATATAATTGTATATAATATATATATAATATTGTATACCACCTACCCGTTTTTTTTTTCTTTCTTCTTCTTTATACATACTACTATAGTAGCTTACTGTAGCAGTCTGCGGTGCTGCTGAGCTGACAGTGTCCAGCAGGTCCGTCATCAGTCATTACATAATAAATATATATACCTGTCCGGCTGCAGTACTAGTGATATTATATATATATATATATATATATATATATATATTAATTTCATCTCATTATCATCCAGTCTATATTAGCAGCAGACACAGTACGGTAGTCCACGGCTGTAGCTACCTCTGTGTCGGCAGTCGCTGGTCCATCCATAATTGTATACCACCTACCCGTGTTTTTTTTTTTTCTTCTTGATACATACTACTATAGTAGCATACTGTAGCAGTCTGCGGTGCTGCTGAGCTGACAGTGTCCAGCAGGTCCATCATCAGTCATTACATAATAAATATATATACCTGTCCGGCTGCAGTACTAGTGATATTATATATATATATTAATTTCATCTCATTATCATCCAGTCTATATTAGCAGCAGACACAGTACGGTAGTCCACGGCTGTAGCTACCTCTGTGTCGGCAGTCGCTGGTCCATCCATAATTGTATACCACCTACCCGTGTTTTTTTTTTCTTCTTGATACATACTACTATAGTAGCTTACTGTAGCAGACTGCGGTGCTGCTGAGCTGACAGTGTCCAGCAGGTCCGTCATCAGTCATTACATAATAAATATATATACCTGTCCGGCTGCAGTACTAGTGATATTATATATATATATATATATATATTAATTTCATCTCATTATCATCCAGTCTATATTAGCAGCAGACACAGTACGGTAGTCCACGGCTGTAGCTACCTCTGTGTCGGCAGTCGCTGGTCCATCCATAATTGTATACCACCTACCCGTGTTTTTTTTTTTTTTCTTTCTTCTTGATACATACTACTATAGTAGCTTACTGTAGCAGTCTGCGGTGCTGCTGAGCTGACAGTGTCCAGCAGGTCCGTCATCAGTCATTACATAATAAATATATATACCTGTCCGGCTGCAGTACTAGTGATATTATATATATATATATTAATTTCATCTCATTATCATCCAGTCTATATTAGCAGCAGACACAGTACGGTAGTCCACGGCTGTAGCTACCTCTGTGTCGGCAGTCGCTGGTCCATCCATAAGTATACTAGTATCCATCCATCTCCATTGTTTACCTGAGGTGCCTTTTAGTTGTGCCTATTAAAATATGGAGAACAAAAATGTTGAGGTTCCAAAATTAGGGAAAGATCAAGATCCACTTCCACCTCGTGCTGAAGCTGCTGCCACTAGTCATGGCCGAGACGATGAAATGCCAGCAACGTTGTCTGCCAAGGCCGATGCCCAATGTCATAGTACAGAGCATGTAAAATCCAAAACACCAAATATCAGTAAAAAAAGGACTCCAAAATCTAAAATAAAATTGTCGGAGGAGAAGCGTAAACTTGCCAATATGCCATTTACCACACGGAGTGGCAAGGAACGGCTGAGGCCCTGGCCTATGTTCATGGCTAGTGGTTCAGCTTCACATGAGGATGGAAGCACTCAGCCTCTCGCTAGAAAAATGAAAAGACTCAAGCTGGCAAAAGCACCGCAAAGAACTGTGCGTTCTTCGAAATCCCAAATCCACAAGGAGAGTCCAATTGTGTCGTTTGCGATGCCTGACCTTCCCAACACTGGACGTGAAGAGCATGCGCCTTCCACCATTTGCACGCCCCCTGCAAGTGCTGGAAGGAGCACCCGCAGTCCAGTTCCTGATAGTCAGATTGAAGATGTCAGTGTTGAAGTACACCAGGATGAGGAGGATATGGGTGTTGCTGGCGCTGGGGAGGAAATTGACCAGGAGGATTCCGATGGTGAGGTGGTTTGTTTAAGTCAGGCACCCGGGGAGACACCTGTTGTCCGTGGGAGGAATAGGGCCATTGACATGCCTGGTGAAAATACCAAAAAAATCAGCTCTTCGGTGTGGAAGTTTTTCACCTGAAATGCGGACAACATTTGTCAAGCCGTGTGTTGCCTTTGTCAAGCTGTAATAAGTAGGGGTAAGGACGTTAACCACCTCGGAACATCCTCCCTTATACGTCACCTGCAGCGCATTCATAATAAGTCAGTGACAAGTTCAAAAACTTTGGGCGACAGCGGAAGCAGTCCACTGACCAGTAAATCCCTTCCTCTTGTAACCAAGCTCACGCAAACCACCCCACCAACTCCCTCAGTGTCAATTTCCTCCTTCCCCAGGAATGCCAATAGTCCTGCAGGCCATGTCACTGGCAATTCTGACGAGTCCTCTCCTGCCTGGGATTCCTCCGATGCATCCTTGCGTGTAACGCCTACTGCTGCTGGCGCTGCTGTTGTTGCTGCTGGGAGTCGATGGTCATCCCAGAGGGGAAGTCGTAAGCCCACTTTTACTACTTCCACCAAGCAATTGACTGTCCAACAGTCCTTTGCGAGGAAGATGAAATATCACAGCAGTCATCCTGTTGCAAAGCGGATAACTGAGGCCTTGACAACTATGTTGGTGTTAGACGTGCGTCCGGTATCCGCCGTTAGTTCACAGGGAACTAGACAATTTCTTGAGGTAGTGTGCCCCCGTTACCAAATACCATCTAGGTTCCACTTCTCTAGGCAGGCGATACCGAGAATGTACACGGACGTCAGAAAAAGACTCACCAGTGTCCTAAAAAATGCAGTTGTACCCAATGTCCACTTAACCACGGACATGTGGACAAGTGGAGCAGGGCAGGGTCAGGACTATATGACTGTGACAGCCCACTGGGTAGATGTATGGACGCCCGCCGCAAGAACAGCAGCGGCGGCACCAGTAGCAGCATCTCGCAAACGCCAACTCTTTCCTAGGCAGGCTACGCTTTGTATCACCGGTTTCCAGAATACGCACACAGCTGAAAACCTCTTACGGCAACTGAGGAAGATCATCGCAGAATGGCTTACCCCAATTGGACTCTCCTGTGGATTTGTGGCATCGGACAACGCCAGCAATATTGTGTGTGCATTAAATATGGGCAAATTCCAGCACGTCCCATGTTTTGCACATACCTTGAATTTGGTGGTGCAGAATTTTTTAAAAAACAACAGGGGCGTGCAAGAGATGCTGTCGGTGGCCAGAAGAATTGCGGGACACTTTCGGAGGACAGGCACCACGTACAGAAGACTGGAGCACCACCAAAAACGCCTGAACCTGCCCTGCCATCATCTGAAGCAAGAAGTGGTAACGAGGTGGAATTCAACCCTATATATGCTTCAGAGGTTGGAGGAGCAGCAAAAGGCCATTCAAGCCTATACAATTGAGCACGATATAGGAGGTGGAATGTACCTGTCTTAAGCGCAGTGGAGAATGATTTCAACGTTGTGCAAGGTTCTGCAACCTTTTGAACTTGCCACACGTGAAGTCAGTTCAGACACTGCCAGCCTGAGTCAGGTCATTCCCCTCATCAGGCTTTTGCAGAAGAAGCTGGAGGCATTGAAGGAGGAGCTAAAAGGGAGTGATTCCGCTAGGCATGTGGGACTTGTGGATGGAGCCCTTAATTCGCTTAACAAGGATTCACGGGTGGTCAATCTGTTGAAATCAGAGCACTACATTTTGGCCACCGTGCTCGATCCTAGATTTAAAACCTACCTTGGATCTCTCTTTCCGGCAGACACAAGTCTGCTGGGGTTCAAAGACCTGCTGGTGACAAAATTGTCAAGTCAAGCGGAACGCGACCTGTCCACATCTCCTCCTTCACATTCTCCCGCAACTGGGGGTGCGAGGAAAAGGCTCAGAATTCCGAGCCCACCCGCTGGCGGTGATGCAGGGCAGTCTGGAGCGACTGCTGATGCTGACATCTTGTCCGGACTGAAGGACCTGACAATGATTACGGACATGTCGTCTACTGTCACTGCATATGATTCTCTCCCCATTGAAAGAATGGTGGAGGATTATATGAGTGACCGCATCCAAGTAGGCACGTCAGACAGTCCGTACTTATACTGGCAGGAAAAAGAGGCAATTTGGAGGCCCTTGCACAAACTGGCTTTATTCTACCTAAGTTGCCCTCCCACAAGTGTGTACTCCGAAATAGTGTTTAGTGCCGCCGCTCACCTTGTCAGCAATCGGCGTACGAGGTTACTTCCAGAAAATGTGGAGAAGATGATGTTCATTAAAATGAATTATAATCAATTCCTCCGTGGAGACATTGACCAGCAGCAATTGCCTCCACAAAGTAGTACACAGGGAGCTGAGATGGTGGATTCCAGTGGGGACGAATTGATAATCTGTGAGGAGCGGGATGTACACGGTGATATATCGGAGGATGATGATGAGGTGGACATCTTGCCTCTGTAGAGCCAGTTTGTGCAAGGAGAGATTAATTGCTTCTTTTTCCGTGGGGGTCCAAACCAACCCGTCATTTCAGTCACAGTCGTGTGGCAGACCCTATTTCGTGGTGGTCAGCGCGCTCTAAAGGGTGTGCCAGGGATTGGATTGATTGGAGAGGTGGATGGTGGCGTGTGAAGTGATGTGTTCTCTGTGTATCTATTTGTAGGGGATGTGGTAATGATCACTCGATGTAAATGAAATATAGGATTTTATTTGGATGTAATAGGATTAATATTCCATAGTCAATAATGAATGTCCCAGGTTGGTTCACCACTTATCAGGTGTGTCTTGCAGACTACCCTTTCTATGAGTATACCCTCCTATTGGTATACTGATGGAGCTACAGCTCAGGTAAATGTTAGGTATGCCCTAGGGGCCACCTTTACCATAGGTGTGGATGGTCCTATGTATCCTCTGATGCTGTGTCTATTGTTAGGTTTGTGGTTAAGTTTATGGTGTGACTAGTGCGGCGTCCCGCCTGTCAGACCCTTCCGTGTGTGGCAACGAGTGGCGTGGTCATATACTGTGTAATGAAACTTACCGCCGGGGGCAGGTGCTACCTGCCGCCGGTGACCAGTTCTTAGCCGTCCTCAAGCCTGTGTTCCTCGATGTATCCTCTCTGGGTGTCCTCCGTGTCTCAGAAGCCGCGCACCTTGTCTGTAAATGCCGGTCTCCTAAACTCCCGTCCCGTCCTCTGACTTCCTGGTTCGCGCGTCACGTGCCGGGTCACGTGAGCGCGATGTGTGCGGAAGCGTCTCCTTCTCCAGCCGGAGAGAGGAGAATGTATGTGGCAATGTCGGTAGTAAAGTCTGTGGGTCCCAACGCGTTTCAGCACTGATGCCTTTTTCTAGGGTTACCCATATGGTGTTCAGTGGCTTATTTATGCTGTGATCGCTTTCCTGATTGGTCCTTCCTCGGTGTCCCAATCTCTATTCTGATTGGGAGGCGGACATGTCAATCATCCAGATTAGGTGTCAGTGATTGGATGTGTGACTGTTTTGATTGTGTACATGAATTAGGTGTTAATCGGATATCCTTTACATAGGAAACCTTGTATTTATGTTGATGTGTGTTAACCTGCATGGTGGAAGAAGGTTGTGTACCAAAAAATGTACTGTTGGAGGGGAGATACTGAATGTTTTTTGTTGTGATATAAAGAAATTGTCACCGTTAGTGATACTGTGAATATTTTCTATATTGTGATAGAAGGAATTGTCACAGTTAATGGTACTGTGAACATGAATGGATATTTGTTAATATAATGCATGTGTGTTGTTATTGTGTGGTCGTAATTGTCACAGTTAATGGTACTGTGAACATGGTTGGATATTTGTTAATATATTGCATGTGTGTTGTTATTGTGTGGCCGTATATGTCCTTTACTGATGATTGCGGACCAGGGTGATATGGTGGTATGTGTCGATGACTGGCCCATATTGGGGAGGGAAGTGGTGCAGAAGGTCTCAAATGGGGGGATGTGGGATCAGCTTGTACTAAATGGCTGTTGCTGATTCTAGTAAATTGTTCTGGTGCGTGTATTGTATGCTGCACCAAAAGTGTCAGCAGTACCTAGCTAGATTTTGCTAATATGAACATTGAGGATGAGCGAGTGTGGGGGGGGGGGATGAAAGGGCAGGTGGGGATAGGATTGCAGGTACATTATTTTTGCTGTAGCTGTGATTTACATGGCAGTGGTCGTGTTGTACTCTATATTAAGGCCTCGTGGTGCGAGTGTCTTTAGATTGAAGATCCACCTGAGTTCTTCTCTATTGATTTTTTTCACATAATCCCCCCCTCGCCAGTTGTTAGTAACCTGTTGTATTGCTATGAATTGTATTTTGGATGGGTCCTGCATGTGTGTCTCCTTGAAATGTTGTGAGACGCTGTGTTGTTCATAGCCTTTCTTTATGTTGTGGATGTGTTCAGAGATCCTGATCTTAAGTGTTCTAATGGTACGCCCGACATATTGTAGTCCGCACGGGCATGTGATCAGATATATAACCCCTTTTGTGTGGCAGGAGATTTCTTCCCTAATGGTGTATTTCTGACCTGTGGTGTTCGATGTGAACTCAGTGGTTCCTTTAGTTGATCTTGAGTTGGATGTTCTACAACCTAGACATGATCCACAATAATGGAATCCCTGCCTCTTCCCTGTGCCGTGTAATTTTGTCTGTTGTGGTCTGGTTGGTGGAATGTGGTTGTGTACAAGTTTGTCCTTGAGATCTGGGGCTTTCTTGTATACTATTTTGGGTTGTGAGGGTAGTATTCTTGCTAGGGTTTCATCTTGCATAAGGATCGTCCAGTGTTTTAATATACTCTGTTTTATTTGACCTGCTCCAGTGTTGTATTGTGTAACAAAATAGATGTCCTTATTGTTTTGTTTTTCGTCCCTTTCTTTGTATTTAAGAAGATCTTTCCTGTCTGTGTTTTCCAATTTTTTGTAAGCTTTGTGTACAATTTCTTTATCATAATTTTTGTCTATAAATTTTTGTTTGAGGTCTAGTCCCTGTGTACGGTAGTCTTCTATTTGTGTGCAGTTTCTTCTTAGTCGTGTAAATTGTCCTGTCGGGATGCTTTGGAGCCAATTCGGGTGGTGGCCACTTGTGGATAAAATGTAGCTGTTGACGTCCACCTGTTTGTGATGTGTGCGGGTGTGGATCTGATTGTCCTTGATGTAAATGTCTAAGTCAAGAAAAACTGCTTGTGTCTTGCTGTGCTTAGTGGTGAATTGTAAATTTCTATCGTTGTTGCTGATGTATAGTAGGAATGTATTTAGGTCATGTTCTGTCCCTTTCCATACAAGTATGATATCGTCAATGTATCTGCGCCAGAGGACCAGGTTCGCCCCAAAGTCATGCCCCTTCCAGATGTGATCCTCCTCCCACTTGCTCATGAAAAGATTCGCATAACTTGGTGCGAACCTGGTCCCCATGGCGGTCCCTGTCTGTTGTTTGTAATATTCGTCCTCAAACCATGTATAGTTATGCTCCAATATGAATTGTATTGCCCTGATTATGAAGTCAGTCTGTGCCAATGGTATTGTGGCATCTTGTGACAGAAAGTGTTTGGAACTGTCAGTCCCTTGGTCATGTTTTATGATGGTATAGAGGGATGTTACGTCACTGGTCACTAGTATCATGTCATCTGCCCAGGTTATATCTTGAAGTAATTGAAGTATATGGGTGGTGTCTCTGAGGTATGATTTTTGTCTAACTACATGTGGTTGGAGGAATGAGTCTATATATCTGGATAGGTTGGAGGTAAGGGAATTGATCCCTGATATGATGGGTCTTCCTGGCGGGTGTTCCAAATCTTTGTGTATTTTGGGAAGATAATAAAATACCGGTATTACTGGGTTGGTTGGTGTGAGAAAATCAAATTCCTTTCTGTTGATGATTCCTGTGGATAAACCTTCGTTTAATAGTGATTGTAGCTGCCGTTGATAATCTTGTGTTGGGTCCCCTTTCAGTTTGATGTAGGTATGTGTATCCCCAAGTAAGCGTAATGATTCTAGGATGTAGTCACTTTTGTCAAGTAGCACTATACCTCCCCCCTTGTCTGCTGGTTTGATGATTAATGTTTTTAAGCCCTTTAGTTCTTCCATTGCCTGTATTTCTCCCTTATCTAGGTTGAGACGTTGTTTGTGAGTCTTGTTGATTTTCTCTAGGTCATTTGTTACTAATTTTTCAAATGTGTTGATTAAGTGTCCCTTTATGTGTTGTGGGTAAAAGGTCGATTGTGGTTTGCATTCAGTATGTTTGAATGCTGAGGTTTCGGTAACAGGTCGGTGTTGTAAGTGGGTCTGTGCGAAGAACTTTTTTAGGGTGATTTTCCTAGTAAATGCTTGTATGTCCATATAGGTTTCGAACTTGTTCATTTTTTTAGTAGGGGCAAACTTGAGGCCTTTGTTTAGTAATTTCTTATGTTGATCTCCTAATGGGAAGCTGCTTAAGTTAAATACTCCTTCAGTCAGCGGGGTTTTCTCAGGGCCCTTGGTGGTCTTATTCTTTTGGCCTCCCCTGCACCCCCTTCTATTTCTAGTGTTTTTCTTTTGTTGTTTTGTTTCTTTGTTACGGGTGTGCGGCAGGCTGCAATGCCTGCCTCCAGATCTAAAAAATCTATGTCCCAATTTTCTCCGTTTTGGGTGGTGGTGTTGGGTGCTTGGTCGTGTGATCTTTCGGTGTATGCGTTTGTCTTTTTTCCATTCTCGTATGGTGTTTCTAACTGTATGTCTGATACTGCTGTTAGACAGCCTGTTTCTAGGGATTGTCTTATTGTGTCTTCGTAGTTTGGGTCCTCTATCTCGTGGATGGAGAATGATGATTCTATGTCTTTCATGCATGATGTATCAGTGATATCTGATTCTGTCTCGGAGTCTGGTTGTGTCTGTCCGTTTGTTGTAGAGTGTAGCACTGTCATGTACTCTTGATACGTCAGGATCCTATTTGTTTTCGGATGTCTGTATGTTGTGTTAATGATGTTTTTCCGATTTGTTCTGTGAGGTGGATTGGTGTTATCTGGAATGGCTAAGGGTTTGGGTGTGGTGGGTATTTTCCTTTTGTGTGTGGTTTTGATGCCCCACTTGTCTCTAAGAAATTTTTTCTTTTTTCTTTCAATAATAATGTCCTCCCCTTTCTTTAATCTGTTTTTGGTGAGTGTCTCTATTTCTTGATAGTCCTGATCCTTGTGGTAGGATTCCAATTCACTATGTAATGAAATGATGTCTTTATCTATTGTTTCTAAGTCTTTCTCATGTTGTTCTATGATAATGTGTATCAGTTTTAGGGAACAGTCTTTGAGTGTGTTATTCCATTTGTCCATAAATTCTGTGTTGTTTCTGTTATGTGTGGGTATTTTTTTGATGTTGAGACCCTTTGGTATTGTTTTCTGATCTTCATACCATTGTAGGGCGAATGTATCCCACCATAATTTTGTTTCCTGTTTGAGTAAACGTTCTAACTTGACGATGTGTGTACATAAGTCCTGTCCTTTGCTGAGAAATGAGGTGGTTTGTTCAAATTTGTTGAATGTTAATCTGGCCCTATCTATACGTTCATTTCTGTAGTCTAGGAGTCCCATGTGTGGCTGGTTAAGTGTGTTAGTATGTACACTGGGCAATGGGATGGTAGGGGATGGGGTGTGTGTGCTGCAGCCTTTGATGGACAGACAGTGATTAAATATGGTTGAAGGCTGCGCTCACATTGGGGGATGGTGGCTGAGTGTGCAGCTGACCTGGAGGTGTCCCACCTCCTGTTACAATTGCGTATTTCGTGGTGGTCAGCGCGCTCTAAAGGGTGTGCCAGGGATTGGATTGATTGGAGAGGTGGATGGTGGTGTGTGAAGTGATGTGTTCTCTGTGTATCTATTTGTAGGGGATGTGGTAATGATCACTCGATGTAAATGAAATATAGGATTTTATTTGGATGTAATAGGATTAATATTCCATAGTCAATAATGAATGTCCCAGGTTGGTTCACCACTTATCAGGTGTGTCTTGCAGACTACCCTTTCTATGAGTATACCCTCCTATTGGTATACTGATGGAGCTACAGCTCAGGTAAATGTTAGGTATGCCCTAGGGGCCACCTTTACCATAGGTGTGGATGGTCCTATGTATCCTCTGATGCTGTGTCTATTGTTAGGTTTGTGGTTAAGTTTATGGTGTGACTAGTGCGGCGTCCCGCCTGTCAGACCCTTCCGTGTGTGGCAACGAGTGGCGTGGTCATATACTGTGTAATGAAACTTACCGCCGGGGGCAGGTGCTACCTGCCGCCGGTGACCAGTTCTTAGCCGTCCTCAAGCCTGTGTTCCTCGATGTATCCTCTCTGGGTGTCCTCCGTGTCTCAGAAGCCGCGCACCTTGTCTGTAAATGCCGGTCTCCTAAACTCCGGTCCCGTCCTCTGACTTCCTGGTTCGCGCGTCACGTGCCGGGTCACGTGAGCGCGATGTGTGCGGAAGCGTCTCCTTCTCCAGCCGGAGAGAGGAGAATGTATGTGGCAATGTCGGTAGTAAAGTCTGTGGGTCCCAACGCGTTTCAGCACTGATGCCTTTTTCTAGGGTTACCCATATGGTGTTCAGTGGCTTATTTATGCTGTGATCGCTTTCCTGATTGGTCCTTCCTCGGTGTCCCAATCTCTATTCTGATTGGGAGGCGGACATGTCAATCATCCAGATTAGGTGTCAGTGATTGGATGTGTGACTGTTTTGATTGTGTACATGAATTAGGTGTTAATCGGATATCCTTTACATAGGAAACCTTGTATTTATGTTGATGTGTGTTAACCTGCATGGTGGAAGAAGGTTGTGTACCAAAAAATGTACTGTTGGAGGGGAGATACTGAATGTTTTTTGTTGTGATATAAAGAAATTGTCACCGTTAGTGATACTGTGAATATTTTCTATATTGTGATAGAAGGAATTGTCACAGTTAATGGTACTGTGAACATGAATGGATATTTGTTAATATAATGCATGTGTGTTGTTATTGTGTGGTCGTAATTGTCACAGTTAATGGTACTGTGAACATGGTTGGATATTTGTTAATATATTGCATGTGTGTTGTTATTGTGTGGCCGTATATGTCCTTTACTGATGATTGCGGACCAGGGTGATATGGTGGTATGTGTCGATGACTGGCCCATATTGGGGAGGGAAGTGGTGCAGAAGGTCTCAAATGGGGGGATGTGGGATCAGCTTGTACTAAATGGCTGTTGCTGATTCTAGTAAATTGTTCTGGTGCGTGTATTGTATGCTGCACCAAAAGTGTCAGCAGTACCTAGCTAGATTTTGCTAATATGAACATTGAGGATGAGCGAGTGTGGGGGGGGGGATGAAAGGGCAGGTGGGGATAGGATTGCAGGTACATTATTTTTGCTGTAGCTGTGATTTACATGGCAGTGGTCGTGTTGTACTCTATATTAAGGCCTCGTGGTGCGAGTGTCTTTAGATTGAAGATCCACCTGAGTTCTTCTCTATTGATTTTTTTCACATAATCCCCCCCTCGCCAGTTGTTAGTAACCTGTTGTATTGCTATGAATTGTATTTTGGATGGGTCCTGCATGTGTGTCTCCTTGAAATGTTGTGAGACGCTGTGTTGTTCATAGCCTTTCTTTATGTTGTGGATGTGTTCAGAGATCCTGATCTTAAGTGTTCTAATGGTACGCCCGACATATTGTAGTCCGCACGGGCATGTGATCAGATATATAACCCCTTTTGTGTGGCAGGAGATTTCTTCCCTAATGGTGTATTTCTGACCTGTGGTGTTCGATGTGAACTCAGTGGTTCCTTTAGTTGATCTTGAGTTGGATGTTCTACAACCTAGACATGATCCACAATAATGGAATCCCTGCCTCTTCCCTGTGCCGTGTAATTTTGTCTGTTGTGGTCTGGTTGGTGGAATGTGGTTGTGTACAAGTTTGTCCTTGAGATCTGGGGCTTTCTTGTATACTATTTTGGGTTGTGAGGGTAGTATTCTTGCTAGGGTTTCATCTTGCATAAGGATCGTCCAGTGTTTTAATATACTCTGTTTTATTTGACCTGCTCCAGTGTTGTATTGTGTAACAAAATAGATGTCCTTATTGTTTTGTTTTTCGTCCCTTTCTTTGTATTTAAGAAGATCTTTCCTGTCTGTGTTTTCCAATTTTTTGTAAGCTTTGTGTACAATTTCTTTATCATAATTTTTGTCTATAAATTTTTGTTTGAGGTCTAGTCCCTGTGTACGGTAGTCTTCTATTTGTGTGCAGTTTCTTCTTAGTCGTGTAAATTGTCCTGTCGGGATGCTTTGGAGCCAATTCGGGTGGTGGCCACTTGTGGATAAAATGTAGCTGTTGACGTCCACCTGTTTGTGATGTGTGCGGGTGTGGATCTGATTGTCCTTGATGTAAATGTCTAAGTCAAGAAAAACTGCTTGTGCTTCTTTATATCACAACAAAAAACATTCAGTATCTCCCCTCCAACAGTACATTTTTTGGTACACAACCTTCTTCCACCATGCAGGTTAACACACATCAACATAAATACAAGGTTTCCTATGTAAAGGATATCCGATTAACACCTAATTCATGTACACAATCAAAACAGTCACACATCCAATCACTGACACCTAATCTGGATGATTGACATGTCCGCCTCCCAATCAGAATAGAGATTGGGACACCGAGGAAGGACCAATCAGGAAAGCGATCACAGCATAAATAAGCCACTGAACACCATATGGGTAACCCTAGAAAAAGGCATCAGTGCTGAAACGCGTTGGGACCCACAGACTTTACTACCGACATTGCCACATACATTCTCCTCTCTCCGGCTGGAGAAGGAGACGCTTCCGCACACATCGCGCTCACGTGACCCGGCACGTGACGCGCGAACCAGGAAGTCAGAGGACGGGACGGGAGTTTAGGAGACCGGCATTTACAGACAAGGTGCGCGGCTTCTGAGACACGGAGGACACCCAGAGAGGATACATCGAGGAACACAGGCTTGAGGACGGCTAAGAACTGGTCACCGGCGGCAGGTAGCACCTGCCCCCGGCGGTAAGTTTCATTACACAGTATATGACCACGCCACTCGTTGCCACACACGGAAGGGTCTGACAGGCGGGACGCCGCACTAGTCACACCATAAACTTAACCACAAACCTAACAATAGACACAGCATCAGAGGATACATAGGACCATCCACACCTATGGTAAAGGTGGCCCCTAGGGCATACCTAACATTTACCTGAGCTGTAGCTCCATCAGTATACCAATAGGAGGGTATACTCATAGAAAGGGTAGTCTGCAAGACACACCTGATAAGTGGTGAACCAACCTGGGACATTCATTATTGACTATGGAATATTAATCCTATTACATCCAAATAAAATCCTATATTTCATTTACATCGAGTGATCATTACCACATCCCCTACAAATAGATACACAGAGAACACATCACTTCACACACCACCATCCACCTCTCCAATCAATCCAATCCCTGGCACACCCTTTAGAGCGCGCTGACCACCACGAAATACGCAATTGTAACAGGAGGTGGGACACCTCCAGGTCAGCTGCACACTCAGCCACCATCCCCCAATGTGAGCGCAGCCTTCAACCATATTTAATCACTGTGTGGCAGACCCTGTCACTGAAATGATGGGTTGGTTAAAGTGTGCATGTCCTGTTTATACAACATAAGGGTGGGTGGGAGGGCCCAAGGACAATTCCATCTTGCACCTCTTTTTTCTTTCATTTTTATTTGCGTCATGTGCTGTTTGGGGAGTGTTTTTTGGAAGGGCCATCCTGCGTGCCACTGCAGTGCCACTCCTAGATGGGCCAGGTGTTTGTGTCGGCCACTAGGGTCGCTTATCTTACTCACACAGCTACCTCATTGCGCCTCTTTTTTTCTTCTTTGCATCATGTGCTGTTTGGGGAGTGTTTTTTGGAAGGGCCATCCTGCGTGACACTGCAGTGCCACTCCTAGATGGGCCAGGTGTTTGTGTCGGCCACTAGGGTCGCTTATCTTACTCACACAGCTACCTCATTGCGCCTCTTTTTTTCTTTGCGTCATGTGCTCTTTGGGGAGTGTTTTTTGGAAGGGCCATCCTGCGTGCCACTGCAGTGCCACTCCTAGATGGGCCAGGTGTTTGTGTCGGCCACTAGGGTCGCTTATCTTACTCACACAGCTACCTCATTGCGCCTCTTTTTTTCTTCTTTGCGTCATGTGCTGTTTGGGGAGTGTTTTTTGGAAGGGCCATCCTGCGTGACACTGCAGTGACACTCCTAGATGGGCCAGGTGTTTGTGTCGGCCACTAGGGTCGCTTATCTTACTCACACAGCTACCTCATTGCACCTCTTTTTTTCTTCTTTGCGTCATGTGCTGTTTGGGGAGTGTTTTTTGGAAGGGCCATCCTGCGTGACACTGCAGTGCCACTCCTAGATGGGCCAGGTGTTTGTGTCGGCCACTAGGGTCGCTTAGCTTAGTCATCCAGCGACCTCGGTGCAAATTTTAGGACTAAAAATAATATTGTGAGGTGTGAGGTATTCAGAATAGACTGAAAATGAGTGGAAATTATGGTTTTTGAGGTTAATAATACTTTGGGATCAAAATGACCCCCAAATTCTATGATTTAAGCTGTTTTTTAGTGTTTTTTGAAAAAAACACCCGAATCCAAAACACACCCGAATCCGACAAAAAAAATTCGGTGAGGTTTTGCCAAAATGCGGTCGAACCCAAAACACGGCCGCGGAACCGAACCCAAAACCAAAACACAAAACCCGAAAAATTTCAAGTGCACATCTCTACTTTCAAGGTGTGTGTCTTATGTTTTTATTGGGGTATTTTTTTAGTAGTAGTACTACAGGTACCAGCGGGCCCGGTTTTCCTCCACATGCTGGTACTTGTGGTTCTCCAAGTACCAGCTTGCGGGGGAGGCTTGCTGGGACTTGTAGTACTGCTACTAAAAACAATATTCTTTTTTTTTCCAAACGGCTATCAGCCTCCCATCCGCAGCCCTTGGATGGGGGGGACAGCCTCGGGCTTCACCCCTGGTCCTTGGGTGGCTGGAGGGGGGGGACCCCTTGATTGAAGGGGTCCCCACTCCTCCAGGGTACCCCGGCCAGGGGTGACTAGTTGGTTATGTAATGCCAGGGCCGCCGGGACCTATATAAAAGTGTCCCCCGGCTGTGGCATTATGTATCTGGCTAGTGGAGCCCGGTGCTGGTTTCAGAAATACGGGGGACCCCTACGCTTTTTGTCCCCCGTATTTTTGGAACCAGGACCAGGCGCAGAGCCCGGTGCTGGTTGTTTAAATATGGGGGAACCTCTATCATTTTTCCCCCCATATTTTTGCAACCAGGACCGGCTCAAAGAGCCCGAGGCTGGTTTTGCTTAGGAGGGGGGACCCCACGCAATTTTTTTTTTAAATTTAATACTGTTTTTTTTTTAAATAAAGGTGCACAATGAAGCCCAGCACGGATCTCTCAGATCCGGCCGAGATTCATTGTATTAAAGTCGGCAGTGTTTTACAAGTCACTCACGTAAAACACTGCCTAAAAAAACGAATGACATCGACATCGGTAAAACCGAAAATGCAGAATACGGCAGCTTAGTAAATTAGTCGTACTAAATTCAAAAAGTTGCATATTTACACTTTCGATGTCATTCGTGATTTAACTTTGACCTCAAACGGGAAAATACGATTTTTAGTAAATATACCCCCATGTGTGGATACCTGATCCGGCGGATGCACAGTAGCTGATTTCTTTCTTTAGCACATGCGTAGTATGCTGAGAACCGTGACAGTGTGCTGAGATACATGTACATTGCAACTTGTGTGTGACTCCGAAAACACCCCAGCAGATAGTAACCATAACCAGTGTCGATATTCCTGGAGGCGGCAACCAGTTTGGCACAGTGGGGGCGGTGTGGGGGCGTGGCTTGCTAAAGCGGGCGGTGCAGTGGTGTGATGCAGCAAAGGGGGCAGTGCAGGGGCGTGATTTCACATTCGCATAATCAAAGCCACGCCTCCCCTTTATACAATGGCGATATTACCAACATTGTACTGCGGGGGGGGGGGGGGGGGGCGTAGCTACAATGATGCAATTCTATGTGAAACGCATCATTGTCCACCTGGTTCGCCCTCTTTACTCAGTAAGTGGGTGCCTAGATGGCAGCAGCAGCCAACTCTAGGAGACTTGCCCACTCTTTCTGGTGGCCAAGAGTGCCACACAATTTTCGGGAGCCTCCGGCCGTTCTGGGAGAGTGGGCAAGTATAAAATATGCGCTGTGAAAGTCGTTTCATATTGTCTCCTTTATCCCCTTGATTTTAATATCTGCTGAAAGGAAGTCAGGTTTTTAAAGAATTTCATTTCCTTTGGATGATAATTGAGTGTTTATTTCACAGAACAGATTTCCTCAGTGTGTGTACTTAGTAATCTGGGGACATTGGACTCAGTCACACTGAACTTACAGTATAATTAGTGATGTGAGCTGGGATTCTCAGCGGGTCCCCTGATGCGCGTTACTTACACCTCTTTGAAGAGGCTGATGTAGCATTCTCCCTTCTGTTCTCTTTCTGCGCCTTTCTCTTGATGCGTAAGGTGTTGGAAGAATAAGGTGATGGAACACTAGCTGTCACATTTAGAGAATAGAATGCAGTAGTGCATTGCACTGCAGTATTTAAAACTCTTTTTGTTCTCATTCAGAATTCACAGGATTATAAACCTTATAATTACAATTTTTCTGGTATTGGTTTATTGGCTTCATTTCTTGGTTGGCATAAACTAGGTTTACCATACCGGCCATTTAAATCTGGACACGTACAGATGGATCGTGTCACGATCCGGGTATCTGGACGCCATTACCTGCCTTTAAGATGTCTCCTAAGGCTCGCTCAGCGTTCCAAGGCCGGATCTCATCTGTGTCCACGTACTGCACATTCCTCCTGTCACGCTGAGATGCTGTCACAGCGGCGCCATGTTTGAATCCTGCATGGCGTCTCCCGTTTTCCGCGGCCTCCGCCGCCGCTCCTGTGTTATTGGTGCAGGTTGTCAGTGTGGTGTTCCATGCCTGCCGCGGCCTCCGTTGTCATCCACGAGTATCAGCATACATTTCTCAGTCTGGCGTCTCCTGTCCTCTGCGGCCGGCGCCGCCATTGCAGTTATGTTTCCACATGGTTTCCTAAACCAGTTTTCCCTCCAAGTTCTAACATGGGCGCAGCCATGTTGGATTCAATCACATGCTTCAGTTCCTCCAATCCACTGCCTGGAAATCTGCATAATTGCCCAGCCAATACCTGCATTGCTGCAGGTATAAGTATCCTGTGCCTGAGCCAGCAAATGGTCAGTGCTTTGTTTGTCATACCTTGTTCCAGTCTCTCTCCTGTGGTTGTGTTTCCAGGTTCCAGCTACTGTCTCCAGCATCCACTAAGAGACCCGCACCTGCCTACCATCCTGCGGTGCAGCCTGACTCTACAGTCCTCCGTGGCTGATCCAGTTTCCAGCTTCCAGCTATTTCATCTGCTTCCAGCAGTATCCACTACCACCGGTAATCATTCTTCAATTCCTCTGTTTCCACGCTCCCTAGCATCTTACTATATTCACTCCGTGTTTCATCACCTGGCTGGTTCCACCCAGCATTCATTCAGTGACTTTATCATCTAGCTGATTCCATTCCGCATCCACTCCGTGTCTTACCACCTGGCTGGTTCCATCCAGCAATTACAACAGCTGATTCAAGTTACCAACTTCATCTGTTCCATCTACCGGCATGTTCCTTGGATATCTTCACTACAACAGCCAGGCCTGGTAAGGTTATTACATCTAAGGACTGTAACAGCTGTTCTTACCTACCAGTGTCCTGTGTAACCATTTCATGGTCAGAGTGCTCCAGGAATCATATTATTTATTATTGCCATTATTTACCTTGAATGCGGTTTGTTTACACGGAGTCTGTTAATAAACTTTTATTTTGACTTTTACCTGGTTGTCATGGTCACACCTTCGGGTTTCCTTTTAACACTTACATGTCCAGGGGTCTGATTAAACCTCCCCGGTTTAAGTTCCTCTCAGCCCCTACAACTGAGGCTTTCTCCTGTCAGCCAAAACCCTCAGTTGTGACAGTAAGCACTGACCATATGAATCCAGCCGGAAACCAGGATCAAGCGGCCAGGCCGATGCAAGAACTGGCAGCCCGACTTGAACATCAGGAGGCTGCACAAGGCCACATCATCCGCTGTCTCCAGGATCTCTCTACGCGGCTGGACGGGATTCAAACAACCCTCCGTGGACCTGGCACGTCCGGTGCGTCCACAACAGTGACACCAGCTGTAACCCCACCCACCTTACCCATTTCCATTCCACGTCTTCATCTCCCAACGCCAGCAAAATTTGACGGATCTCCAAGGTTCTGCAGGGGATTTCTTAACCTATGCGAAATCCACTTTGAGCTTCAGCCTGGCAATTTCCCCAGTGACCGTACTAAAATTGCCTATATCATTTCCCTTCTCAGCGGCTCAGCCCTTGACTGGGCATCACCATTATGGGAGAAGTCTGATCCCCTGCTGTCCTCCTATACGGACTTTGTGGCAACATTCAGGCGCATCTTCGACGAGCCAGGCCGGGTAACCTCTGCTTCATCTGAGATTCTCCGTTTACGCCAGGGAACACGAACTGTGGGACAGTATCTCATACAGTTCAAAATTCTGGCATCCGAACTGGCATGGAACGACGAGGCCCTGTATGCTGCATTCTGGCATGGCTTATCAGAACGCATCAAGGATGAGTTAGCTACCAGAGACTTACCCTCTAAGTTGGATGAGCTAATTTCTCTTTGCACGAAGGTTGATCTACGTTTCAGAGAGAGAGCAACCGAGCGAGGAAGATCGTCTGGTCCAAAATCTTCTGCTCCTCCTCTTCGTCAACCGTCTCCATCCAAGGATGAGCCCATGCAAATTGGCCGTTCCCGTCTATCTCCCGCTGAGCGCCGAAGACGTCTCTCTGAGTCTCTCTGTCTCTATTGTGCAGCTCCGTCTCACATTATCAATGCCTGTCCCAAACGTCCGGGAAACTCCAAATCCTAGCTCGCCAAGGAGAGGGCCGGCTAGGAGTAATGATTTCCTCTCCATCTCCTCATGATTGTAATCTCCCAGTCTCGCTTCAAATTGCTCAACTTTACAGGAACGTAATTGCCCTCCTTGATTCCGGAGCAGCAGGGAATTTCATAACCGAAGCTTATGTTAAACGGTGGTCCCTACCCACCGAGAGACTTCCTTCGTCGATCTCCTTAACTGCAGTAGATGGCAGCAAGATTTTTGACGCAGTTATTTCTCTAAGGACTCTACCAGTTCGTCTGAGAGTGGGAGTTCTTCATGCAGAATTTATTTCCTTCCTAGTGATTCCAAGAGCCACACATCCAGTGGTTTTGTCTCCACAATCCGTCGATTGACTGGACGACTACGCAAATACTAGCATGGGGTCCCTCCTGTGCAAAGACTTGTTTGTCCAAAGTGCTTCCTGTTTGTTCTTTTTTCCCCAGGTCGTCTGATGTTCCACCTCCTCCATATCAAGACTACACGGACGTGTTCAGTAAAGCTTCTGCTGATATCCTTCCTCCTCATAGAGAATGGGACTGCCCAATTGATCTCATTCCAGGGAAGGTTCCACCTCGAGGCCGAACTTACCCGTTGTCTCTGCCTGAGATGCACTCCATGGAGGAGTACCTCAAAGAGAACCTGGCGAAAGGTTTTATCCGACCTTCTTCTTCTCCAGCTGGCGCGGGCTTCTTCTTCGTTAAGAAGAAAGACGGTGGTCTGCGACCGTGCATCAATTACAGAGGTCTGAACGACATTACCGTCAAGAACCGGTATCCTTTACCTTTGATTACAGAGCTCTTCGATAGAGTCAGCGGAGCAACCATCTTTACAAAGTTGGATTTGAGGGGTGCCTACAATCTCATCCGGATCCGTGAGGGTGACGAGTGGAAGACCGCCTTTAACACCCGTGATGGACATTATGAGTACCTTGTCATGCCCTTCGGATTGAGCAATGCTCCAGCTGTCTTCCAGCATTTCGTGAATGAGATCTTCAGAGACATCTTATACCGCCATGTCGTGGTTTATTTAGATGATACCCTCATCTTTGCCAATAATCTAGAGGAACATCGTTTCTGGGTAAAGGAGGTTCTGTCCCGTCTCCGTGTCAATCATCTCTATTGCAAATTGGAGAAATGTGTCTTTGAAGTTAAATCCATTCCGTTTCTAGGTTACGTTGTGTCCGGTTCCGGACTAGAGATGGATCCTGAGAAACTACAAGCAATCCAGAATTGGCCGATACCCTTAACCCTCAAAGGGGTCCAGAGGTTCTTAGGGTTCGCCAATTATTACAGAAAGTTCATACGAGACTTTTCCACCATTGTGGCACCTATCACTGCATTAACCAAGAAGGGTGCTAACCCGTCCAAGTGGTCTGAAGAAGCTACGCAAGCTTTTCATCTTCTAAAACAACGTTTCATCTCTGCACCAGTTCTGAAACAGCCCGACACTGACTCTCCTTTCATCTTAGAGGTGGATGCCTCCTCCATTGGAGTAGGAGCGGTGTTATCCCAGAGGGCTAAAGATGGCCATCTACATCCTTGCAGTTTCTTCTCCCGGAAGTTCTCCCCAGCTGAGCGCAACTATGCCATTGGCGACCAGGAGTTGCTAGCCATCAAGCTCGCTCTAGAGGAGTGGAGATATCTGTTGGAGGGAGCTTCTCATTCAATCACGATACTTACCGACCACAAGAATCTTTTATATCTGAAAGGCGCACAATGTCTTAACCCTCGTCAGGCCAGATGGGCACTTTTCTTTTCCAGGTTCGACTTTAAACTCCAGTTCTGTCCGGGCTCTCAGAATCGCAAGGCCGATGCCCTTTCCCGCTCTTGGGAGCAAGAAAACGAGTCAGAGTCTTCAGACAAGCATCCTATTATTAATCCGTTGGCATTCTCCACGGTAGGGATGGACTTTACGCCCCCACCAGGGTAAAGTTTTGTGAAGCCGGTGTTGAGGAAGAAGCTCATGCATTGGGCCCATGCTTCCCGTTTTGCCGGACATACAGGCATTCAGAAAACCCTTGAGTTTATCTCTAGGTCCTACTGGTGACCAACTCTGAAGAAGGACGTCAAGGAGTTTATTGCCTCTTGCCCAAAGTGTGCCCAACACAAAGTCCCCCGCCAGTCGCCTGCGGGGCAACTGGTTCCATTATCTGTTCCCAGTCGACCGTGGACACATTTGTCGATGGACTTTGTTACAGATCTGCCTATATGCAACAAGTTTAATACCATCTGGGTGGTAGTTGACTGGTTCACCAAGATGGCACATTTCATACCCCTCACCGGTCTTCCGTCAGCTTCCAAGTTGGCTCAAGTGTTTATCCAAGAGATCTTCCGACTTCACGGTCTTCCTGAAGAGATCATCTCCGATCGTGGAGTACACTTTGTAGCCAAATTTTGGCGACGTTTGTGTCAAGCCCTCCAAGTCAAGTTAAAGTTTTCTACAGCTTACCATCCTCAGACCAATGGTCAAACCGAGAGGGTGAATCAGGACTTGGAGGCCTTCCTCCGCATTTACGTGTCTTCCTCCCAAGATGACTGGGTTCAACTCCTTCCCTGGGCCGAGTTTAGCCACAACAATCAATACCATTCCTCATCCTCCTCAACACCATTCTTCATCAACTATGGATTTCACCCTAAGGTTCCAGAATTCCAACCGCTTCCAGCAACTTCTGTTCCAGCAGTGGATGTCACCTTGCGTCAGTTTTCAAACAACTGGAAGAATGTCCACGCAGCCCTGCTTAAAGCCTCATTTAGGTACAAGAAGTTTGCCGATAGGAAGCGTAGAGCGGTTCCGGCTCTCAAGGTGGGTGATCGAGTATGGTTGTCCACGAAGAATTTGAGGTTGAGAGTTCCCAGCATGAAATTTGCTCCTCGTTATATCGGTCCTTTTAAAATTGAACAAGTCATCAATCCTGTTGCTTACAGACTCCAGTTACCTCCCTTCTTGAAAATACCCAGGACATTCCATGTTTCCCTGTTGAAACCGCTGATCCTGAATCGGTTTCATTCTGCACTTCCTCCAACTCCTAAAGTTCAGACTTAACGGGGAATCGAGTATGAGGTGGCCAAGATTCTGGACTCACGTTTCCGTTACGGTCAGTTGCAGTATCTTATTGACTGGAAGGGCTATGGTCCTGAAGAACGCTCTTGGACCAATGCGTCTGATGTCCATGCTCCTGCCTTGGTCCGGAATTTCCACTCGAAGTTTCCTCTAAAGCTTAAGAAGCGTCCTGGGGCCACTCCTAAAGGGGGGTGGTGCTGTCATGATCCGGGTATCTGGACGCCATTACCTGCCTTTAAGATGTCTCCTAAGGCTCGCTCAGCGTTCCAAGGCCGGATCTCATCTGTGTCCACGTACTGCACATTCCTCCTGTCACGCTGAGATGCTGTCACAGCGGCGCCATGTTTGAATCCTGCATGGCGTCTCCCATTTTCCGCGGCCTCCGCCGCCGCTCCTGTGTTATTGGTGCAAGTTGTCAGTGTGGTGTTCCATGCCTGCCGCGGCCTCCGTTGTCATCCACGAGTATCAGCATACATTTCTCAGTCTGGCATCTCCTGTCCTCTGCGGCCGGCGCCGCCATTGCAGTTATGTTTCCACATGGTTTCCTAAACCAGTTTTCCCTCCAAGTTCTAACATGGGCGCAGCCATGTTGGATTCAATCACATGCTTCAGTTCCTCCAATCCACTGCCTGGAAATCTGCATAATTGCCCAGCCAATACCTGCATTGCTGCAGGTATAAGTATCCTGTGCCTGGGCCAGCAAATGGTCAGTGCTTTGTTTGTCATACCTTGTTCCAGTCTCTCTCCTGTGGTTGTGTTTCCAGGTTCCAGCTACTGTCTCCAGCATCCACTAAGAGACCCGCACCTGCCTACCATCCTGCGGTGCAGCCTGACTCTGCAGTCCTCCGTGGCTGATCCAGTTTCCAGCTTCCAGCTATTTCATCTGCTTCCAGCAGTATCCACTACCACCGGTAATCATTCTTCAATTCCTCTGTTTCCACGCTCCCTAGCATCTTACTATATTCACTCCGTGTTTCATCACCTGGCTGGTTCCACCCAGCATTCATTCAGTGACTTTATCATCTAGCTGATTCCATTCCGCATCCACTCCGTGTCTTACCACCTGGCTGGTTCCATCCAGCAATTACAACAGCTGATTCAAGTTACCAACTTCATCTGTTCCATCTACTGGCATGTTCCTGTTATGCACACCAGTGCCAGCAGGAATGTACTGGTGTCTGAACGGTGAGGGATGCAAAACAAATGAACTCACAGACAGACTGGGGAATATGACATTACATACACAGAAGGTGATAGGGTAACAAAATAAACACAAAGTGAACAGAGAAGCCCAAAGGCTAAGAAACTGGGTGTCTCCCTAGTATTAGGAATGCTCAGATGGAAAGAAGCAAGATGTAGTGATTTAATACGTAGAGAACCCGAAATGCTGTTGCTAAGGGCAACAGCAAAACCATAAAGGGTTACCAACGGATGTGGCAGTAAACTCCTTGGTCAGAGATGGAATAATAGACACAAGGAGAGTCTCCACAATCCTAGTCCTCACTTGCAGTGCACTGGTTCAGCTTACTGCCACTAAACTGACACCTGAACACCTTGCACAGTGAGAAAGGATTTTGGCAGGCAAGTCTGAGAATACAGCCGCAAACTTGCTAGGTTCACAGAGTAGCAAAAGAACCCCAGCAGGTTAAACGACTGACTCCAGTCTTACTGCTAGGTCTGGATTGGCAGAGTGTAATACCAAATCCCAATGCCTATTTGCAGTAAGCAACAAACAAATACAAAGTTTACACAGTACTAGCTAGCTTTCAGGAACTGACTAACCAACAAAGATTCAGCAGCATCTGCCTAACTTGAGAAGAGGGTTTATATAGCAGGTGCTGTCCACACCCCACTCAGACCTCACAGACTGTGAGCACAAAAACCAGCACCGGATCCCCTGCCGTGCACAGAACCTGTAACCACTGCACAGCAAAAGACCCGAACCGGAGTATCAGCTACGCTCAGGTTACTCCGCTAGCACTTGTCTCCCGGTTGCCATGACGACGTGGCAGCACAGAGCAGGAGACCCTAACAGTTCCTTGGATATCTTCACTACAACAGCCAGGCCTGGTAAGGTTATTCCATCTAAGGACTGTAACAGCTGTTCTTACCTACCAGTGTCCTGTGTAACCATTTCATGGTCAGAGTGCTCCAGGAATCATATTATTTATTATTGCCATTATTTACCTTGAATGCGGTTTGTTTACACGGAGTCTGTTAATAAACTTTTATTTTGACTTTTACCTGGTTGTAATGGTCACACCTTCGGGTTTCCTTTTAACACTTACATGTCCAGGGGTCTGATTAAACCTCCCCGGTTTAAGTTCCTCTCAGCCCCTACAACTGAGGCTTTCTCCTGTCAGCCAAAACCCTCAGTTGTGACAGATCGCAGTGAACAGTGCACCTTGACAGAATGCTTTTTACAATCACCTTGAATACCCTGAGCGATTCTCTGCTAAAGTAGTCATCTGTCACAGGATTCTCCATTTGATCCTGTGAAAGGTGAGTGCACAGTTCTCTACTGTAAGGTTTATCACTATGAAGCCAACGCAATGTCTATCCCTGCTACAGAATAAAATAATATCTAGATCACACAAGACATATCAGATTATAAAGAATTCATGGGAGAAACTGTTGAGCTCAACTCATTACATATTTGTGATGGATTTAAATATCTAGAAATGAACGGATTGTTTTGATTCAATGATTGTCCATTTCTTTGTCTGCTAATGATCATTTAAGAATTTACATAGAAATTACCTTAATATTATTTTGCATTTTACAGATGTATGGGGTGGGGGGAGCATGGCCTGACAGCCTAAAATGGCGAATGTATAAAACTGTTGCTCTATCATAATATTTATTAAAGTCATCGTCGTTGGAAATACTATCTGCTGATGAAATCCATTTCACCATTCTTCTAATGCCCCATAGGAGGATTGCCAATTTCCTCTCCAGCTCCTTCTATGCTCTACTGCCATTATGAACTGGACATACTGTAATTGACATCCCAGGGCTCTCTCTCCCTACTGACTTGTGACTCATGGTTTGTGCACCACCCGCAGCAGAATACATCCTTCGTATCCTGCTGTCAACTGAGGTATTCAGTTACCATGGCGGTACCCCTCTCTCTCTCACTATACTGTGTCTGTCCCATCTCCAACTGCCCCCACTACAGTACTAGGGAGATAGCAGGCACCAGGAGAGAAGGAACATGATGCAATAAGTATGGAAGGAGAGGGGGAGGATCATGGAACAGAGCAGGACAGACCAGAGATGGAATGAAGTGGGTTGGAGCAGCCAACATTGTCAAGCTTTCAAAGCACTTTTTTTTTCAAAATTGTATCTTTATTTAGTGTTAAAGGACAAAATGGAATCCTTACGCCTTCACCTAAGTGAAGCTGTAGGCTAAGCAATGAATCACATTGTCAAAAGGACATACTGATGCTTCTCAGAATTTACAACAATTTGTGTCACCGTGAAAGCCTTCATGTAAAAGTTATGTGACAATTATTAGGGGTATCCCACCTACAAAAAGTGGTGTCATGAACAGGATGATTTGGAGTCTAAAGTAAGGAAGAACCTAGTCCGAAGAAAATGGCGCAAGATCAACAATACACTTGGGATTACTTTAAGGAGCTAGTAATTTTAGACAGGAAAGTACACTTATATCATAAATTAACCCCATAAGATTGCGCTACTATTTCGGAGACCCCTGGCTCCCAACATATACAGTGTAAGCTCATGATTCTGAGGGCACCACCTTGACAGACTTTAAAAATAAAATAAAATGCAGTCTGTGTTCCGATTATAGCAACTATCAGCACAACAGATGGTATAAATTGTCATCGGACAGCTAAGAGGTCTGGCTGTTAGAGAAGTGAACTCCTGGCATGTGGAATACAGAGATACGCTGAACCATATTTTGTAGAGTCTCACTCAGTGGCGTAAGTTCTTCCCAGGCTTCCGGAGGCAAGATAAATGTTGGTGCCCCCCTACAGATAGCTAGATAGAGAAAAAGGGAAAGGCGGGGGGAAGGTGAGGGAGAGAGAGGAGGTAAGGGGAATAATGATAGAGAGATAAGGTGTCAAGGTAGAGAGAGAAGCAAGAGAGAGACAGAGGTGTCATAGAGAGAGACAAGGGGGTGAGGGAATGTGGGGGAAGAAGAGCAGGGAGGATAGCAAGAGAGTGATATGGATAGTGAGAGAGATGGGGGTGAGAGAGAGGGGTGAGAGAGGGTGTCAGGAAGAAAGAGAGACAGAGAGAGGCGCGCAAGAGAGAGGGTGTCAGGGAAAGTGAGGGAATAAGAGAAAGAGAAGGGAGAGTGAGAAAGTATCAGTGATAGAGAAAGAGGGGTGTCAGGAAGAGAAAGAAAGAGAGGAGCGAGAAAGAAAGAGGGTGTCAGGAAAAGTGAGAGAATAAGAGATGGCAGAGCGAGAGGGTGTCAGGGATGGAGATTGAAGATAAGCATACTCACTGACATTTAGGTGGAGGTAGGTGGATCTTGAAAACACAGGGGTGTGCTCAGTGGGGGTGGGCTTAATATTCCATATTTTCCGGAGGGGGGCAGTCACTTCTGCGAGGGATAGCTCGACAGCGTGTGGGGGGGGGGGGGTATCTAAAATTTTGTTTTCATCGGTTGCTGAAGCTAGAGAGTCCTGGCTTTTGGATGGTACCTGGGTCAAGCAGATCTGGCCGGTGTTTCCAGAGATTTCAGGAGTCAAAGGTCAAACAAACACTACCCAGGAAGCTGGACTTGTCTCTGGTGTGGAACTGGTGCTGGACCCGATGCTTGAAGCAGGATATCTCCGGTTCTATTGGGGGTAGAAACTTGTTTCCACGGTCTCCTGGAAGCTGAAAGTTCCCTTTAAATTTGGTGTGTCTCAGGCAAATTCGAAGTTTTACAGAACCAGAGATATCCAGCCAAGAAGAGGAATTAACGGTCCCCGAACAGAGAGCTAAAGTAATTTAATTTTCCCATAAATAATGCATGGGCCCTGCCCGCTTTGCAGGTATATCTCCGCTACCCATGGTCCTATCAACAAGCAGACAATGACTTCAGAACGCTGAGACTCTCCTCTTTCATGGTACACCCAAATTGCCAGGATTGGAATGGGAAGAGACCGACATGAGGGTCCCCCTGGAACCCATCTCTGGTCAGGAAAAAATTTGTTTTTATAGTTTTGAATGTAGATATCTCCGTGGCCCCTGGGTCTATCAACAAGCAGGAGACACCCAGATCTTTGTGATCGGACAGGACCCTCCAAAATAGTTGGGCTTTAATTTGAAGGGGGATATCTCTGGTCCTAGGACGGCCACTGTTATGCAACCGGTACCCCCAGAATGTACAGATGAGTGATATTTTATTTTTAAAACCCAGATACCAACCCCTTCCTGAAACCTCGCTGGCAGAGAGGGGCTGGCATGGGTTACTGGTCAGCACATGGAGCTGAAGACAATGGAGGAGAGGTGCCCCCTTCACTGTAGGAGCCCGGTGGCAGCCGACTCCATTGTCTCCGGCAGTTCCGCGTCTTGTCTTGCTGCAATATTCAATACTAGAACTTTACCTGAGTTTAAAAAAAAACACCCTAGTGAATCCCTCAGACATTATGCCTTAAGTCTGCAATAAAGCCTCAGGGCCATATAAGATATAAATCTGGAAGAGGTCCACCAAGTGGACAAGACCTTTATAGATCGATTTGTGAAAGGGTGCCATGGAGAACCTATCTGGATCCAGCTGCGGCTGTTAAGGCTCCAAAGGCCAGAAAGCTCCTTCTTAGATTTTATAGAAGCTGCAATAAAGGTGCTAAGTCACAAGGATCCACTCAGCGTGAATGTTCTAGAAATACCAAGTTATCAAGGTCATGAAAGGTCCTAGTTGGCTTGTCCCAGTGGGCACACAAACATTCCTATAGTCAGAGAAACAATAGCACAGTGCATTCATAGCAGTTGATTACGTCATGAACTTAAAGGGCACGTTGACAATATTACGAATGAATTACGAGAAATTAAGACATGTGCAGAGAAGAGAATTGGTAACGCGGAAAATGATGAATGTCAACCTCTAGGCACCGGCCTCTAATATGATAATGGATCTGAACACAAAAACATTTCTGTTTAAGCCGAATACATCATTACGGCTACAGTATACACCAATACATGTTTTGTGAATGAATACTAGAAATATGAGAAATACAGTATGTTTTCTAATGTTTATGATTACATTTGCACTTTTCCACACTAGTTTTCACACGCTTCATTACATGAACTATATAAAAGTTAATTTTTAAAGACGGTGTACAGTTAAGGTCTCAAGAAGGTTGCAGTAGGATATGGAATGCCAGTCAGTGAGTGAGTGCCTGATAAGATACTATAGCATATACTTCTCTATCTAGTGGGAGTGATGTAGCAGCATCTAGGGTGTGTAGGACAACTTCTGTGTGCCTTTGTAGTGTGCAGGCGCAGACAATGTCGGACTGGGGTATGAAGGGCCCACCGGGGTAATGCAGTGGTAGGGGCCCATGCTTAAGTGTGTGGCTAGGCAATAGTGGAGGTGTGGCCAACCACCACAGAGACCTGGCTAACTGTAAGAGAGTGTATGGGCTGGGCCCATAGTCCTGTGCAGTATACGGTAACATATGTATAATGTATAATTAAAGTGCACTAGGATACAGTCTGGAACCTAATCCCTAGAGGAGGAAGTGGGCCCACAGGCAGTGGGTCCCACCGGTGGTTTCCTCTGTTTCCTTGTGGGCCAGTCCGACCCTGGGCACAGATGAGACACCTGTTTCTGACAGATCTTTAGCACTCAGCATGGAGGGGTGCAAGCCCCAGTAAGGAAGATGATGGATTTGACTGCAGTCAGTGGATGGGACGGCATTTATCCCATGGATGCATCCAACGCAGAATCAGCTGCATTGTCTCATTTTAAATTAGATTTTATTTATGAGATTTTATTAACAGATTATTTTTTAAATTCATTTTTTGTTTTCCACCAGTGGCACCCCAACCACTCCTAACCACTCTAAACCCCACCTTATAACATATTTAATAATTTAGTCTCTCATCCCTCCCCTAACCACTCATAACTCCCACACTCACCCTATCTACGTTATGTCCGTCTGTTTGTTCCAAGCTGACGCAAAAACATCTGAACTGATTTTCATGAAACTGCATCATTTTGTAGTGGAAACTCCTAGAAATAACCTGTTCTTCTTGTTCAGTAAGGTTAAATCTGACAAGCACAACATCATCAATGCTAGAGATAGATGTGGCACCATGTGCGTGGCCGGTAAGAGGTGGGGGGAGTGGGCCTACGTTCGCTTGAATAGGATAGGCTACATAGCAGTTGATGTGAGTGGTCGATAAAGGCGCTGCTATTCCCAGTCTGTATAGCACTACTGGTCACATGGGCCACTCCCGCTACAAAGCCTCTATGCAAAGCAATACTACTATAACACTATAACAAAAAATGATGGCAGAAGTGATAAAATCGTGGGCAAAGCCGCAGGCAACAGCTGGTTATACAAAATATTTAATGAATCAATACTTGCAATTATATATTATATTTCATTGCGTTCATTCATGGGGCTCCTTGCTTCACTTTCTTCTCCTGCTCATCATCACTCATCCTTTTCTCGGTGTATGAGATGTCATGATGTCTTACATACCAGTGTCAATAGTGCACCTTTGAAGTCATCAGAAGAGGGGAATGGGTCCACCAGGCAGTGCAGTGGGAGGAAGGGGAGATAATGGGGATAGCCGGGCACACAAGTCGCATATTCATTGTGATGGGCACCCAGCAATTGCAGGCCAGATCATTCGTACAAGACCAGGTGGTCAGCAATTGTACCTCCCCCCCCCCCCCCCCAGGGCATTTCTCCCTGGGTGACGGCACAGGTCACACAACCCTTGCTACAGCGCTGCTATCTTTACATCTGTCTGTCTCCATCATTGGGCCCCATACCCTTGTGGCGTAATTCCACAATTTGCGGGTCAATCGGGAGAGGACAAAATGATGTGATTCAAATGGAACTGCATCATATTGCCCCGCCTCCTCCCCATTGGTCCTCAAATCGCGGAGCACACGGCTATTCTGGAAAACCCCTCCTGTGTGTGCCACTGCTATTTACGGAACATTTGCAGCTCCCTATATATCATTCTGCCACCACTAATCCACTGCACCTATACACAATATATCAATATATAAATATATATATATATAAAAATTTAAGTTTTTTTTTCCGTTTTGCAAGAACAGAGCAGATCCATTGTAACTGAGATTAAAAAAAATCATAATTTATGAGACAACAATCTTTTTTTATTTCGCCAACCAATTAGTCTGAAGAAACTTCATTTTTCAATGTTGTTTCAAAATTCTGCAAAACAAAAGATTTTCAGCCAGCCTAACAGGTGAACAAAGAAAAAAATATTTTAATTTAGAAAACTGAAGCATGTGCCTGCTTGTAAAGTAACTAAAGTATCTGTAAAAGTAAAGTTTTAATAATAATGATGATACTTTGGCTTAGTTATGAACCAATGTGCAGAAAGGACAATGTTACGTGGAATGAATTATTTATACAAATGCTACAGTGGCAGAGAGGTATCATGGGAGACAACGGCTCCAATAGACAGTACTGTACAATAGGTATATGAGATCGTGGAAGGAGAAAGCGATAATTTAGAAATGAATAATTTACATGGAAGCTAGAGTCCTAAATTGAACGATATAAATGGAATAAAATAAAATAACGGCATGGAAGTGAAAATAGGTTAACTAAAAAGTAGAGATGTGCACCGGAAATTTTTCGGGTTTTGTGTTTTGGTTTTGGGTTCGGTTCCGTGGCCGTGTTTTGGGTTCGAACGCGTTTTGGCAAAACCTCACCGAATTTTTTTTGTCGGATTCGGGTGTGTTTTGGATTCGGGTGTTTTTTTCAAAAAACCCTAAAAAACAGCTTAAATCATAGAATTTGGGGGTCATTTTGATCCCAAAGTATTATTAACCTCAATAACCATAATTTCCACTCATTTTCAGTCTATTCTGAACACCTCACACCTCACACCTCACAATATTATTTTTAGTCCTAAAATTTGCACCGAGGTCGCTGGATGACTAAGCTCAGCGACCCAAGTGGCCGACACAAACACCTGGCCCATCTAGGAGTGGCACTGCAGTGTCAAGCAGGATGGCCCTTCCAAAAAACACTCCCCAAACAGCACATGACGCAAAGAAAAAAAGAGGCGCAATGAGGTAGCTGTGTGAGTAAGCTAAGCGACCCTAGTGGCCGACACAAACACCTGGCCCATCTAGGAGTGGCACTGCAGTGTCAGGCCGGATGGCCCTTCCAAAAAATACTCCCCAAACAGCACATGACGCAAAGAAGAAAAAAAAGAGGCGCAATGAGGTAGCTGTGTGACTAAGATAAGCGACCCTAGTGGCCGACACAAACACCTGGCCCATCTAGGAGTGGCACTGCAGTGTCACACAGGATGGCCCTTCCAAAAAACACTCCCCAAACAGCACATGACGCAAAGAAAAAAAGAGGCGCAATGAGGTAGCTGTGTGAGTAAGCTAAGCGACCCTAGTGGCCGACACAAACACCTGGCCCATCTAGGAGTGTCACTGCAGTGTCAGGCCGGATGGCCCTTCCAAAAAATACTCCCCAAACAGCACATGACGCAAAGAAGGAAAAAATGAGGCGCAATGAGGTAGCTGTGTGACTAAGATAAGTTACCCTAGTGGCCGACACAAACACCTGGCCCATCTAGGAGTGGCACTGCAGTGTCACGCAGGATGGCCCTTCCAAAAAACACTCCCCAAACAGCACATGACGCAAAGAAAAATGAAAGAAAAAAGAGGTGCAAGATGGAATTGTCCTTGGGCCCTCCCACCCACCCTTATGTTGTATAAACAGGACATGCACACTTTAACCAACCCATCATTTCAGTGACAGGGTCTGCCACACGACTGTGACTGAAATGACGGGTTGGTTTGGACCCCCACCAAAAAAGAAGCAATTAATCTCTCCTTGCACAAACTGGCTCTACAGAGGCAAGATGTCCACCTCATCATCATCCTCCGATTCATCACCGTGTACATCCCCCTCCTCACAGATTATCAATTCGTCCCCACTGGAATCCACCATCACAGCTCCCTGTGTACTTTGTGGAGGCAATTGCTGCTGGTGAATGTCTCCATGGAGGAATTGATTATAATTCATTTTAATGAACATCATCTTCTCCACATTTTCTGGAAGTAACCTCGTACGCCGATTGCTGACAAGGTGAGCGGCGGCACTAAACACTCTTTCGGAGTACACACTTGTGGGAGGGCAACTTAGGTAGAATAAAGCCAGTTTGTGCAAGGGCCTCCAAATTGCCTCTTTTTCCTGCCAGTATACGTACGGACTGTCTGACGTGCCTACTTGGATGCGGTCACTCATATAATCCTCCACCATTCTTTCAATGGTGAGAGAATCATATGCAGTGACAGTAGACGACATGTCCGTAATCGTTGTCAGGTGCTTCAGTCCGGACCAGATGTCAGCATCAGCAGTCGCTCCAGACTGCCCTGCATCACCGCCAGCGGGTGGGCTCGGAATTCTGAGCCTTTTCCTCGCACCCCAAGTTGCGGGAGAATGTGAAGGAGGAGATGTTGACAGGTCGCGTTCCGCTTGACTTGACAATTTTCTCACCAGCAGTTCTTTGAACCCCTGCAGACTTGTGTGTGCCGGAAAGAGAGATACAACGTAGGTTTTAAATCTAGGATCGAGCACGGGGGCCAAAATGTAGTGCTCTGATTTCAACAGATTGACCACCCGTGAATCCTTGTTAAGCTAATTAAGGGCTCCATCCACAAGTCCCACATGCCTAGCGGAATCGCTCAGTGATAGCTCCTCCTTCAATGTCTCCAGCTTCTTCTGCAAAAGCCTGATGAGGGGAATGACCTGACTCAGGCTGGCAGTGTCTGAACTGACTTCACGTGTGGCAAGTTCAAAAGGTTGCAGAACCTTGCACAACGTTGAAATCATTCTCCACTGCGCTTGAGACAGGTGCATTCCACCTCCTATATCGTGGTCAGTTGTATAGGCTTGAATGGCCTTTTGCTGCTCCTCCAACCTCTGAAGCATATAGAGGGTTGAATTCCACCTCGTTACCACTTCTTGCTTCAGATGATGGCAGGGCAGGTTCAGGCGTTTTTGGTGTTGCTCCAGTCTTCTGTACGTGGTGCCTGTACGCCGAAAGTGTCCCGCAATTCTTCTGGCCACCGACAGCATCTCTTGCACGCCCCTCTCGTTTTTTAAATAATTCTGCACCACCAAATTCAAGGTATGTGCAAAACATGGGACGTGCTGGAATTTGCCCATATTTAATGCACACACAATATTGCTGGCATTGTCCGATGCCACAAATCCACAGGAGAGTCCAATTGGGGTAAGCCATTCTGCGATGATCTTCCTCAGTTGCCGTAAGAGGTTTTTAGCTGTGTGCGTATTCTGGAAAGCGGTGATACAAAGCGTAGCCTGCCTAGGAAAGAGTTGGCGTTTGCGAGATGCTGCTACTGGTGCCGCCGCTGCTGTTCTTGCGGCGGGAGTCAATACATCTACCCAGTGGGCTGTCACAGTCATATAGTCCTGAGTCTGCCCTGCTCCACTTGTCCACATGTCCGTGGTTAAGTGGACATTGGGTACAACTGCATTTTTTAGGACACTGGTGAGTCTTTTTCTGAGGTCTGTGTACATTTTCGGTATCGCCTGCCTAGAGAAATGGAACCTAGATGGTATTTGGTACCGGGGACACAGTACCTCAAACAAGTCTATAGTTGGCTCTGCAGTAATGATGGATACCGGAACCACGTTTCTCACCGCCCAGGATGCCAAGGCCTCAGTTATCCGCTTTGCAGCAGGATGACTGCTGTGATATTTCATCTTCCTCGCAAAGGACTGTTGGACAGTCAATTGCTTGGTGGAAGTAGTAAAAGTGGTCTTACGACTTCCCCTCTGGGATGACCATCGACTCCTAGCAGCAACAACAGCAGCGCCAGCAGCAGTAGGCGTTACACTCAAGGATGCATCGGAGGAATCCCAGGCAGGAGAGGACTCGTCAGAATTGCCAGTGACATGGCCTGCAGGACTATTGGCATTCCTGGGGAAGGAGGAAATTGACACTGAGGGAGTTGGTGGGGTGGTTTGCGTGAGCTTGGTTACAAGAGGAAGGGATTTACTGGTCAGTGGACTGCTTCCGCTGTCGCCCAAAGTTTTTGAACTTGTCACTGACTTATGATGAATGCGCTGCAGGTGACGTATAAGGGAGGATGTTCCGAGGTGGTTAACGTCCTTACCCCTACTTATTACAGCTTGACAAAGGCAACACACGGCTTGACACCTGTTGTCCGCATTTGTGTTGAAATACTTCCACACCGAAGAGCTGATTTTTTTGGTATTTTCACCAGGCATGTCAATGGCCATATTCCTCCCACAGACAACAGGTGTCTCCCCGGGTGCCTGACTTAAACAAACCACCTCACCATCAGAATCCTCCTTGTCAATTTCCTCCCCAGCGCCAGCAACACCCATATCCTCCTCATCCTGGTGTACTTCAACACTGACATCTTCAATATGACTATCAGGAACTGGACTGCGGGTGCTCCTCCCAGCACTTGCAGGGGGCGTGCAAATGGTGGAAGGTGCATGCTCTTCACGTCCAGTGTTGGGAAGGTCAGGCATCGCAACCGACACAATTGGACTCTCCTTGTGGATTTGTGATTTCGAAGAACGCACAGTTCTTTGCTGTGCTTTTGCCAGCTTAAGTCTTTTCATTTTTCTAGCGAGAAGCTGAGTGCTTCCATCCTCATGTGAAGCTGAACCACTAGCCATGAACATAGGCCAGGGCCTCAGCCGTTCCTTGCCACTCCGTGTGGTAAATGGCATATTGGCAAGTTTACGCTTCTCCTCCGACGATTTTATTTTAGATTTTTGAGTCCTTTTTTTACTGATATTTTGTGTTTTGGATTTTACATGCTCTGTACTATGACATTGGGCATCGGCCTTGGCAGACGACGTTGATGGAATTTCATCGTCTCGGCCATGACTAGTGGCAGCAGCTTCAGCACGAGGTGGAAGTGGATCTTGATCTTTCCCTATTTTTGGAACCTCAACATTTTTGTTCTCCATTTTTTAATAGGCACAACTAAAAGGCACCTCAGGTAAACAATGGAGATGGATGGATACTAGTATACTTATGGATGACGAGTGACTGACGACACAGAGGTAGCTACAGCCGTGGACTACCGTACTGCGTCTGCTAGTATAGAGATGATAATGATATAAAAAATATATATATATCACTACTGCAGGTATATATAATATAATGACGGACCTGCTGGACACTGTCAGCAGACTCCTAAACTACTAGTATGAAGAAGATAGAAAAAAAAACCCCACCACAGGTAGGTATACAATTATGGACGAGCACTGACGACACAGAGGTAGCCACAGCCGTGGACTACCGTACTGCGTCTGCTAGTATAGAGATGATAATGATATAAAATATATATATATATATCACTACTGCAGGTATATATAATATAATGACGGACCTGCTGGACACTGTCAGCAGACTCCTAAACTACTAGTATGAAGAAGATAGAAAAAAAATACCCACCACTGATAGGTATACAATTATGGACGAGCACTGACGACACAGAGGTAGCCACAGCCGTGGACTACCGTACTGCGTCTGCTAGTATAGAGATGATAATGATTTAAAAAATATATATATATCACTACTGCAGGTATATATAATATAATGACGGACCTGCTGGACACTGTCAGCAGACTCCTAAACTACTAGTATGAAGAAGATAGAAAAAAAAAACCCACCACAGGTAGGTATACAATTATGGACGAGCACTGACGACACAGAGGTAGCCACAGCCGTGGACTACCGTACTGCGTCTGCTAGTATAGAGATGATAATGATATAAAAAATATATATATATCACTACTGCAGGTATATATAATATAATGACGGACCTGCTGGACACTGTCAGCAGACTCCTAAACTACTAGTATGAAGATGATAGAAAAAAAACCCCCACCACAGGTAGGTATACAATTATGGACGAGCACTGATGACACAGAGGTAGCCACAGCCGTGGACTACCGTACTGCGTCTGCTAGTATAGAGATGATAATGATATAAAATATATATATATATCACTACTGCAGGTATATATAATATAATGACGGACCTGCTGGACACTGTCAGCAGACTCCTAAACTACTAGTATGAAGAAGATAGAAAAAAAAAACCCACCACAGGTAGGTATACAATTATGAACGAGCACTGACGACACAGAGGTTGCCACAGCCGTGGACTACCGTACTGCGTCTGCTAGTATAGAGATGATAATGATATAAAAAATATATATATATCACTACTGCAGGTATATATAATATAATGACGGACCTGCTGGACACTGTCAGCAAACTCCTAAACTACTAGTATGAAGAAGATAGAAAAAAAAACCCCACCACAGGTAGGTATACAATTATGGACGAGCACTGACGACACAGAGGTAGCCACAGCCGTGGACTACCGTACTGCATCTGCTAGTATAGAGATGATAATGATATAAAAAATATATATATATCACTACTGCAGGTATATATAATATAATGACGGACCTGCTGGACACTGTCAGCAGACTCCTAAACTACTAGTATGAAGAAGATAGAAAAAAAAAACCCACCACAGGTAGGTATACAATTATGGACGAGCACTGACGACACAGAGGTAGCCACAGCCGTGGACTACCGTACTGCGTCTGCTAGTATAGAGATGATAATGATATAAAAAATATATATATATCACTACTGCAGGTATATATAATATAATGACGGACTTGCTGGACACTGTCAGCAGACTCCTAAACTACTAGTATGAAGAAGATAGAAAAAAAAAACCCACCACAGGTAGGTATACAATTATGGACGAGCACTGACGACACAGAGGTAGCTACAGCCGTGGACTACCGTACTGCGTCTGCTAGTATAGAGATGATAATGATATAAAAAATATATATATATCACTACTGCAGGTATATATAATATAATGACGGACCTGCTGGACACTGTCAGCAGACTCCTAAACTACTAGTATGAAGAAGATAGAAAAAAAAACCCCACCACAGGTAGGTATACAATTAGGGACGAGCACTGACGACACAGAGGTAGCTACAGCCGTGGACTACCGTACTGCGTCTGCTAGTATAGAGATGATAATGATATAAAAAATATATATATATCACTACTGCAGGTATATATAATATAATGACGGACCTGCTGGACACTGTCAGCAGACTCCTAAACTACTAGTATGAAGAAGATAGAAAAAAAACCCCACCACAGGTAGGTATACAATTATGGACGAGCACTGACGACACAAAGGTAGCCACAGCCGTGGACTACCGTACTGCGTCTGCTAATATAGAGATGATAAAGATGATAGAGATGAACAAAAAAAATATAACACTACTGCAGGTAAATATTTATATAATATAATGAATGACGGACCTGCTGGACACTGTCAGCAGAATGCGTTTATAGAATAAAATAAAAAAAACACCACAGGAGTGTTTAACTTTTTCAGGCAGACAATATACTGGTGGTCACTGGTCAGTCACACTGGCAGCAAAAGTGTGCACTGTACTCCTGCTATAACTGCACCCCAGTCTCCCCCACAATTCAGCTGTGTGAGCAGTGAGCACTCAGCACAGTCAGATATACATAGATGATATTATCATGCAGCACACTGAGGCTGAGCACAGATATGGTATGTGACTGTGTATCGTTTTTTTTCAGGCAGAGAACGGATTATATTAAATAATAAATAAAACTGGTGGTGGTCAGTCACTAGTAACTAACTATCAGCAAAACTCTGCACTCTGAGTACTCCTAATGCTCCCCAAAATTACTAAGTAATCAACTCAAGTGTCTCTATCTATTCTAACGGAGAGGACGCCAGCCACGTCCTCTCCCTATCAATCTCAATGCACGTGTGAAAATGGCGGCGACGCGCGGCTCCTTATATAGAATCCGAGTCTCGCGATAGAATACGAGCCTCGCGAGAATCCGACAGCGGGATGATGACGTTCGGGCGCGCTCGGGTTAGCCGAGCAAGGCGGGAAGATCCGAGTCCGCCTCGGACCCGTGTAAAAAGGCTGAAGTTCGGGGGTGTTCGGATTCCGAGGAACCGAACCCGCTCATCTCTACTAAAAAGTAGGGAAGGTTGGTTTTACCATGTAAATGATGGGCGCATTAAAAATTCAGACAGACTCGTACAAAGTTCCACACAGCCTGCAACTCGCTGGCTATTAAAGTTTCATTCAGAGTGGTGATGACTTTCCAAAAAGTTTTTTTTTAGAAAGTTGGGTTAATGGCAAAGCAAGAACCACACATCTTGAAGGTGGTTTACGAAAAGAAATGCACTTTTCCCTTTAGTTCACTTTGTTGCATTTTCAATAAAAATATTTTAGGATAGATTTTATTTGCTGCGTCAAAAGGAATGGAGACTCCTCTGAAAGGTCTTTACAGTTTTTGTTAAAGAGGCTAGAACCTCACCTACAGAAGATGCCGTGGTGTTGGCCGGTAAGCTTACGACAATATAGCTATTTTGTGCACAAATGGGCTGATTCTGAGTCGGATAGTTCTCTTTGTATGAACGCAAATAGTGAGGTTTAGCATGTAACACAATGCACATAAGCGCATCTATGAATATTTACCTATATCCTGGTGAAATTTGGCCGGATCTGTCTTTGCGTGAAATGAGCATTTATTGTGTGCTTTAGCGCCTCTGACTTTCTTGTGTTGTTAAAGTGCACTAACCACCTACAGTACACTCTATGTAGACTACCATGTTGTACCTCAATTATGTCGTTAGATAATAATAATACAGTTATTTATATAGCACTTTTCTCTCCCATTAGGACTCAAAGTGCTTTACACCACAAAATACTAAATAAGCTTAACAGGAGAGAGAGCTATGCATTTGGGTCGGGTGTGGTATAATAGATAGACAGTGTCTAGTTAGACAGTCAATAGGTAGACACCACATGCTAGACAGTCAAAAAGCTGACATGGTTCAAAGGTCGACAGGGCCAAAAGGTAGACAGTAGTTTTGTTTTGCATTTTTGTGGTTTGTGTGGATAGTTTTGTCATCTGGGACATGTAAAATTGAAAAAAAACAACAACCTGTGTCTACCTTTATTTCGCCCATTTTCATGTTGACCATTTGACCATGTCTATCTTTTGACCATGTCGACCTTTTCTACTGTCTACCTTTTTCATGTCGACCTTTTGACCCTGACGACCTAATGTCTGTCTAACATATGGTGTCTATCTATTGACTGTCTAACTAGACACTGTCTATCTATCATCCGGATACCATTTGGGTTGTATTGTTTAGGAACTAACGGCACATTACAGAAATGCTTGAGGAAACAGTAAAGTCTTGAGTCTATTTATAAAGGGTTCTAGAGTGGAGGCCTCTAGCATTGTATTAGGAAGTCAGTTCTATAAAGTCGGAGCTGCAAAAAGCTCGACCCCCAGATGAATTCAGGGAGGTACTGCAAGTAGTCCTTCATCTACAGATTGCAGTAATCGAGCGGTATCGAGTTCTGATGATATGTCCTACTGGTGTAGAAGAATAGGCCGCAGCAGAATGTGAAATAGATTTGACACCAAACGGTTCATTCTAAAGCAGGTTGCAGCTTTATTCAGGATAACAGTGGTTGTCAGCGGTAACAGTGTAAGTGGTAGTGTTATCAGAGAATGCGGTAGCGATAATCTTTGGCTGGTGTTGAGACTTCCCCTAATGAGGCATGTGCTGCACGCTGTGCTGTACGGTTCCGGTATGAATGGTCGACCATGTTATGGTCGACAGTCATTAGGTCAAACACTATTGGTCGACATTGACATGGTCGACATGGACACATGGTCGACACATGAAAATGGTCGACATAGAAACATAGAATTTGTCGGCAGATAAGAACCACTTGGCCCATCTAGTCTGCCCCTTTTTTTTTTTTATATTATTTTTATCTCTAACCTTATTTGAGCCTTATTTCTTTGTAAGGATATCCTTATGTCTATCCCATGCATGTTTAAATTGCTCTACTGTCTTAGCCTCTACCACCTCTGATGGGAGGCTATTCTGTCGACACATGAAAGGTCGACACATAAATAGGTCAACATGAGTTTTTTTACTTTTTTTGGTGTCGTTTTTTGCGTAATGTGACTGGGAACCCCAATTAGTGCACCGCGTCCCCTTGCATGGCTCGCTTCGCTCGCCATGCTTCGGGCATGGTGCCTTCGCTCCGCTACCGCTTCGCTCGCCACAGATTACCGTTCGAATCGTAGTCCGCGTGGATCGTAAAGTATGGAAAAGTTCCCTAAAAGAAAAAAAAGTTAAAAAACTCATGTTGACCTTTTCATGTGTCGACCTTTCATGTGTCGACAATTTTCATGTGTCGACCATGTGTCCATGTCGACCATGTCAATGTCGACCAATAGTGGTCGACCTAATGACTGTCGACCATAACATGGTTGACCATCTGAACGGATACCGTGCTGTACAACCCCAGTCACACTCATTATCTAAGATGGAGCAGGGGAGTGAGGTTTGCGGAAGCCATCTTGGTAAAGGTGCAGCCTGGCTTCACAGTAAGGAACAGGAGATTGTCCTCCTATAATAACTTCCTAATACATAAAATCTGCTGTTCAGCCTTTACCTTAAGTAATTGACTGGGGCACATTAAATAGGTTCAGCCTTCTACAGCAATTGCATATATATGAGGGCAGCACTTGATCATCTTCAGCAATAGTAGAGGAGAAGGTGTGAATCTGGAAAGTAAAGATACATTTCAAGAAATACAACTGGAGGTGAGCAAAAAGATTTCAGCTGAGATATCAACACCGATAATCCTGTAGCAATTACAAGAGTGAAAGGATGCCAGAAAGGAAGATTTAAGGTAGAAAAACCAGAAATTGTCTAGCAGGCAAACTTGTCTTGCAGCCACGTCTTGAGATTTTTGTCAGGGGAAAGGCAGGAGGGTTATTATTCCAATTATATTAGAATAAATCAGAGACTATCTGCACTTCCATTCTTTACTAAGCTATAATGGAAATGGTTTTCTTCAGACATTGTCCAACCTGCTTCTGCTATTTAATAGAGGATGAGTTTTGGAGAACCAGGCTCGGAACACGGTTCAATTACGCACAAAGCCGAGGAGAACTAAGGAGACCTAATTGAAAGCCATTCATAGATCATTGCAATCAAATTACTGCTCCTTAAATGTTTTTAGAAACCTGGACATATTGACAATGTAACATGCTCAAATTATAAACCATTATTTTGATATGATAGAAAAGTAAAGATTGTATTTAGAGTTTACTGTATGTCATCTCTAACCATCAAATGCTTTGAATTAATTATGTACACAGAACACAGCGCCCTCATCAGTGACATGCGGTGAGGTCAATCACGGGGGAGGCACTGGATAGTATAAGAGCTAGATTTATACATACACATATACAGATGGAGCCATGTTTAACTTGACCTTTAAAAGGACTAATTGAGCAAGGTCAAGCAGACTTAATCCCCTGGTGTAATGACTTAATCCCCTGCTGTATTGTTCTCTCTGTATTGTATTGCAGCTGAGAACAATAGATGAAGGGCTTATGTTAATAAACCATGGTGTGCCTAGGCGCAGCAAAGAAGTCGAGATAAATGTGGCTCCATCTGTATATAAACCCAATGGTTCTTGCCCCAGCAGCCACTCACAAGCATGTTCCCCTGTATCTTAACCATCTTGATTATCAGCTTCTTCTTCATGTTGGCTGTTCCTGTTATGATTGGTGGTGAACGTCGTGGATAGGTCACCTGACACTGCGCCAAGCCACACACCCTCAGTGAGGCGGCTCTGATAGCTCCTCCCCTTGTGCTGTGTTTTGCTGCCCCGCCCTCAGCTCCAGGAAGTGTCTGCCTATCACAGAGGGGAGGCGGAGCTCACAGCTGCCTCACCTCTGTTCTCCCTGACAGTCTCTGTATGTCCAGCGGAGATCCACAAATTTGATGAGTTTTGACTAGAAAACTTATAATAATAATAATAATAATAATAATAATAAGAAGAAGAAGAAGAAGAAGAAGAATAAAAGGATGATCGTTCTGAGTTATAAACATCTTTTTTGTATCATACTAATCATTTTTATAGTCAAATCTCTGGAGTATACTAGAGTATGAGAGGTGAAGCTCTCCCTTCCCTTACTGCAAGTCACTGGCCCTCGTAGTCTCGGCTGGACCTCTGGATGACCATAACAGGCCCAACCATACACATACACAAAAATGAATAATTACAATTAATTAAATGTATCCCAGAGAATCCCATACTGATCCCCACTTGGTGATGTATTTCTGTTTGACACTTAGAATAAACTGTATATCAAATACAACTCATGCCCAGGAATTTTCTGTCTAAAAAAATAAATAGACTATATTGTGAACTTTTGCCTCAGCCGTAATTATTGCAGCCTGAATTGTCGTGGCTCAAAGAGCGTTAATGTACTTTCTCTAACGTCCTAGAGGATGCTGGGGACTCCGTAAGGACCATGGGGATTGACGGGCTCCGCAGGATACATGGGCACTTTAAGAAAGACTTTGGATCTGGGTGTGCACTGGCTCCTCCCTCTATGCCCCTCCTCCAGACCTCCGTTTGATACTGTGCCCAGTGGAGACTGGGTGCTTTCAGGGAGCTCTCCTGAGTTTCCTGTCAGAAAGTATTTTAGTTAGGTTTTTTATTTTCAGGGAGCCTACTGGCAACAGACTCCCTGCATCGAGGGACTGAGGAGAGAGAAACAGACCTACTTCTCTGAGTTTCAAGGCTCTGTTTCTTAGGCTACTGGACACCATTAGCTCCAGAGGGATTGGTATGCAGGTCTCATCCTCGCCGTCCGTCCCAGAGCCGCGCCGCCGTCCTCCTCGCAGAGCCGGAAGATAGAAGCCGGGTGAGTATGAGAAGAAAAGAAGACTTCAGAGGCGGCAGAAGACATCTTGATCTTCATAGAGGTAACGCACAGCAGTGAAGCTGTGCGCCATTGCTCCCATTCACCTCACACACATCTGTCACTGTAAGGGTGCAGGGCGGGCGCCCTGGGCAGCAATATAAACCTCTCCTGTGGCAAAAGTACATATACACATGTACAGCTGGGCACTGTACATGTATATAAAGAGCCCCCGCCATGTTTGTAAGAATTTTGAGCGGGGCGGGGCTTCTCCCTCAGCACTCACCAGCGCCATTTTCTCCACAGCACAGCGCTGAGAGGAAGCTCCCCGGACTCTCCCCTGCTTACTCACGGTGACAGAGGGTTTTCAAGAGGGGGGGGGCACATAATTGGCGCATATACATACATAAAGGCGCTACTGGGTAAACATTCTGTGTTTTTCCTGGGTCATATAGCGCTGGGGTGTGTGCTGGCATACTCTCTCTCTGTCTCTCCAAAGGGCCTGGTGGGGAACCTGTCTTCAGAAAAGAGCTTCCCTGTGTGTGTGGGGTGTGTTGGTATGCGTGTGTCAACATGTATGAGGTTGAAGGCTCACCTAAGGAGGAGGGGGAGTGTATGAATGTAAGGTCTCTGTCATTAGCGCCGACACCTGACTGGATGGATATGTGGAATGTCTTAAGGGGTTCACTACGGCTGGCCGGCGGTCGGGCTCCCGGCGACCAGCATCCCGGCGCCGGGAGCCCGACCGCCGGCTTACCGACAGCGTGGCGAGCGCAAATGAATAATTACAATTAATTAAATGATCCCCTTGCGGGCTTGCTGCGCTCGCCACGCTACGGGCACGCGCCACACTATTTTATTCTCCCTCTATGGGGGTCGTGGACCCCCACGAGGGAAAATAAGTGTCGGTATGCCGGCTGTCGGGATCCCGGCGCCGGTATACTGAGCGCCGGGAGCCCGACCGCCGGCATACAGAAGACCACCCGTCTTAAGTGCTAATGTAAATTTATTGCACAAAAGATTAGATAAAGCTGAGGCTAGGGAACAGTCAGGGAGTCAAACCATGTCTGTCCCAATGTCGCCGGGACCTTCGGGGTCTCAGAAGCGCACACTATCCCAAATAGTTGACACAGATGCCGACACGGATTCAGACTCCAGTGTCAACTACGATGATGCAAAATTACAGCCAAAAGTGGCTAAATGTATTCGATATATGATTATTGCAATAAAAGATGTTTTGCATATCACAGAGGAACCCCCTGTCCCTGACACGAGGGTACACATGTATAAAGGAAAGAAGCTTGAGGTCACCTTTCCATCCTCACATGAGCTGAACGAATTATGCGAAAAAGCTTGGGAAACTCCAGACAAAAAACTGCAGGTTCCCAAAAGGATTCTTATGGCGTATCCTTTCCCGCCAAAGGACAGAATACGGTGGGAATCCTCCCCTAGGGTAGACAAAGCATTGACACGCTTATCAAAAAAGATAGCGCTGCCATCCCAAGATACGGCTACCCTCAAGGATCCTGCTGACCGCAAGCAGGAGGTTACCTTGAAGTCCATTTACACACATTCTGGTACGATACTCAGACCGGCAATTGCGTCGGCCTGGGTTTGTAGTGCTGTAGCAGCATGGACAGATTCCTTATCAGCGGAAATTGAGGCCCTAGATAAGGATACCATTTTAATGACCCTAGGGCATATAAAAGATGCTGTGTTATATATGAGGGATGCTCAAAGAGACATTAGTTTACTGGGTTCCAGAATAAACGCTATGTCTATTTCTGCTAGGCGAGTCTTATGGACCCGACAGTGGACAGGTGATGCCGACTCGAAGAGGCATATGGAGTTTTTACCATACAAGGGTGAGGAATTATTTGGAGAAGGCCTCTCGGACCTCGTCACCACAGCTACGGCAGGTAAATCGAATTTTTTGCCTTATGTTCCCTCACAACCTAAGAAAGCGCCTCATTATCAAATGCAGTCCTTTCATTCAAATAAAAGCAAAAGAGTACGTGGATCGTCCTTTCTTGCCAGAGGTAAGGGCAGAGGGAAAAATATGCACAACACAGCTAGTTCCCAGGAACAGAAGTCCTCCCCGGCCTCTGCAAAATCCACTGCATGACGCTGGGGCTCCCCTGAGGGAGTCCGCTCCAGTGGGGGCACGTCTTCGACTTTTCAGCCACATCTGGGTTCACTCACAGGTCGATCCCTGGGCAATAGAAATTGTTTATCAGGGATACAAGCTAGAATTCGAAGAGGTGCCCCCTCGCCGGTTTTTCAAATCGGCGCTGCCGACTTCTCCCCTAGAAAGGGAGATAGTGTTACATGCGATTCACAAATTGTGTCTTCAACAAGTGGTGGTCGAGGTTCCCCTGCTTCAAAGAGGGAAGGGATACTACTCAACTCTGTTTGTGGTCCCGAAACCGGACGGTTCGGTCAGACCCATTTTAAATTTAAAATCCCTGAACCTTTACTTAAAACGGTTCAAGTTCAAAATAAAATCGCTCAGAGAGGTCATCGCCAGCCTGGAAGTGGGAGATTTTATGGTATCTCTGGACATAAAGGATGCATATCTGCATGTTCCCATATATCCTCCTCATAAGGCGTACCTGAGATTTGCGGTACAGGTTTGTCATTACCAATTTCAGACGTTGCCGTTTGGGCTTTCCACGGCCCCGAGGATTTTCACCAAGGTAATAGCGGAAATGATGGTGCTCCTGCGCAAGCAGGGTGTCACAATTATCCCATACTTGGACGATCTCCTCATAAAAGCGAGATCACGAGAGAAATTACTGAACAGCGTGTCACTTTCATTGAAGGTGTTACAGCAACACGGCTGGATTCTCAATATCCCGAAGTCACAGCTGGTTCCTACGACTCGTCTGACCTTCTTGGGCATGATTCTGGACACAGACCAGAAAAGGGGTTTTCTTCCGACAGAAAAAGCTCAAGAACTCATGACTCTGGTCAGGAACCTATTGCAGCCAAAACAGGTGTCAGTGCATCACTGCACTCGAGTCCTGGGAAAGATGATGGCATCATACGAAGCCATTCCCTTCGGCACGTTCCATGCGAGGACTTTCCAATGGGACCTACTGGACAAGTGGTCTGGGTCACATCTACAAATTCATCAGCGGATCACCCTGTCCCCCAGAGCCAGGGTATCTCTCCTGTGGTGGCTGCAGAGTGCTCACCTCCTAGAGGGCTGCAGGTTCGGCATTCAGGACTGGATCCTGGTGACCACGGACGCGAGCCTCCGAGGTTGGGGAGCAGTCACAAGGGAAGAAATTTCCAAGGTCTTTGGTCAAGTCTAGAGACTTGTCTCCACATCAACATCCTGTAACTGAGGGCCATATACAACGCCCTACATCAAGCGGAGGCATTACTTCGCGACCAACCAGTTCTGATCCAGTCAGACAACGTCACCACAGTAGCTCATGTAAACCACCAAGGCGGCACAAGGAGCAGAGTGGCGATGGCGGAAGCCACCAGAATTCTTCGCTGGGCGGAGAATCATGTAAGCGCACTGTCAGCAGTGTTCATTCCGGGAGTGGACAACTGGGAAGCAGACTTCCTCAGCAGACACGACCTACATCCGGGAGAGTGGGGACTTCATCAGGAAGTCTTCGCGCAGATTGCAAGTCGGTGGGGACTGCCCCAAATAGACATAATGGCGTCCCGTCTCAACAAAAAGCTACAAAGGTATTGCGCCAGGTCAAGAGATCCTCAGGCGGTAGCTGTGGACGCCCTAGTGACACCGTGGGTGTTCCGGTCGGTCTATGTATTTCCTCCTCTTCCTCTCATACCCAAGGTGTTGAGAATAATAAGAAAAAGAGGAGTGAGAACAATCCTCATTGTTCCAGATTGGCCACGAGGGACCTGGTATCCGGATCTGCAGGAGATGCTCACAGAAGATCCGTGGCCTCTTCCTCTAAGACAGGACCTGTTGCAACAGGAGCCCTGTCTGTTCCAAGACTTACCGCGGCTGCGTTTGACGGCATGGCGGTTGAACGCCGGATCCTAGCAAAAAAAGGTATTCCGGATGAGGTCATTCCTACACTAATAAAGGCTAGGAAGGCCGTGACATCAAAACATTATCACCGAATATGGCGAAAATATGTTTCTTGGTGTGAGGCCAGGAATGCTCCTACGGAAGAATTCCATCTGGGCCGTTTTTTTCACTTCCTACAAACTGGAGTAAATTTGGGCCTAAAATTAGGATCTATTAAGGTTCAGATTTCGGCCTTATCCATTTTCTTTCAAAAGGAATTGGCCTCTCTCCCAGAAGTACAGACGTTTGTGAAGGGAGTACTGCATATTCAGCCTCCTTTTGTACCTCCGGTGGCACCTTGGGACCTTACCGTGGTGTTAAGTTTCCTTAAGTCACATTGGTTTGAACCACTTAAAACGGTGGAGTTGAAATATCTCACTTGGAAGGTGGTCATGTTGTTAGCCTTAGCTTCGGCTAGGCGAGTTCCGGAATTAACAGCTTTATCACATAAAAGCCCCTATCTGGTTTTCCATATGGATAGGGCGGAATTGCGGATTCGTCCTCAATTCCTACCTAAAGTGGTCTCATCTTTTCATATGAACCAACCTATTGTCGTACCTGTGGCTACGCGTGACTTGGAGGATTCTGAGTCCCTTGATGTGGTCAGGGCTTTGAAAATTTACATGGCCAGAATGGCTAGAGTCAGGAAGACAGAAGCACTGTTTGTCCTGTATGCAGCCAACAAGGTTGGCGCTCCCGCTTCAAAGCAGACTATTGCTCGCTGGATCTGTAACACGATTCAGCAGGTGCATTCTACGGCAGGATTGCCATTACCAAAATCGGTTAAGGCCCATTCCACTAGGAAGGTGGGCTCTTCTTAGGCGGCTGCCCGAAGGGTCTCGGCACTACAGCTGTGCCGAGCTGCTACTTGGTCGGGGTCAAACACCTTTGCAAAGTTCTATAAGTTTGATACCCTGGCCGAGGAGGACCTCCTGTTTGCTCAATCGGTACTGTAGAGTCATCCGCACTCTCCCGCCCGTTTGGGAGCTTTGGTATAATCCCCATAGTCCTTACGGAGTCCCCAGCATCCTCTAGGACGTTAGAGAAAATAAGATTTTAAACCTACCGGTAAATCTTTTTCTCGTAGTCCCTAGAGGATGCTGGGCGCCCGTCCCAAGTGCGGACTACTTCTGCAAGACTTGTATATAGTTATTGCTTACATAAGGGTTATGTTATAGTTTCATCGGTTTTGGACCGATGCTATGTTGTTTTTTCATACTGTTAACTAGAAAGTATATCACAAGTTATACGGTGTGATTGGTGGCTGGTATGAATCTTGCCCTTGGATTAACTAAAATCCTTTCCTCGTACTGTCCGTCTCCTCTGGGCACAGTTTCTCTAACTGAGGTCTGGAGGAGGGGCATAGAGGGAGGAGCCAGTGCACACCCAGATCCAAAGTCTTTCATAAAGTGCCCATTTCTCCTGTGGAGCCCGTCTATCCCCATGGTCCTTACGGAGTCCCCAGCATCCTCTACGGACTATGAGAAAAAGATTTACCGGTAGGTTTAAAATCTTATTTTAACTAGTGATGTGCACCGGACATTTTTCGGGTTTTGTGTTTTGGTTTTGGATTCGGTTCCGCGGCCGTGTTTTGGATTCGGACGCGTTTTGCCAAAACCCCCCTGAAAATTTTTTGTCGGATTCGGGTGTGTTTTGGATTCGGGTGTTTTTTTTACAAAAAACCCTCAAAAACAGCTTAAATCATAGAATTTGGGGGTCATTTTGATCCCATAGTATTATTAACCTCAATAACCATAATTTCCACTCATTTCCAGTCTATTCTGAACACCTCACAATATTATTTTTAGTCCTAAAATTTGCACCGAGGTCGCTGGATGACTAAGCTAACCGACCCAAGTGGCCGACACAAACACCTGGCCCATCTAGGAGTGGCACTGCAGTGTCAGACAGGATGGCACTTCAAAAAAATAGTCCCCAAACAGCACATGATGCAAAGAAAAAAAGAGGCGCAATGAGGTAGCTGTGTGACTAAGCTAAGTGACCCAAGTGGCCGACACAAACACCTGGCCCATCTAGGAGTGGCACTGCAGTGTCAGACAGGATGGCACTTCAAAAAAATACTCCCCAAACAGCACATGATGCAAACAAAAAAAGAGGCGCAATGAGGTAGCTGTGTGACTAAGCTAAGCGACCCAAGTGGCCGACACAAACACCTGGCCCATCTAGGAGTGGCACTGCAGTGTCAGACAGGATGGCACTTCAAAAAAATAGTCCCCAAACAGCACATGAAGCAAAGAAAAAAAGAGGCGCAATGAGGTAGCTGTGTGACTAAGCTAAGCGACCCAAGTGGCCGACACAAACACCTGGCCCATCTAGGAGTGGCACTGCAGTGTCAGACAGGATGGCACTTCAAAAAAATAGTCCCCAAACAGCACATGATGCAAAGAAAAAAAGAGGCGCAATGAGGTAGCTGTGTGACTAAGCTAAGCGATCCAAGTGGCCGACACAAACACCTGGCCCATCTAGGAGTGGCACTGCAGTTTTCTAGCGAGAGGATGAGTGCTTTTATCCTCATGTGAAGCTGAACCACTAGCCATGAACATAGGCCAGGGCCTCAGCCGTTCCTTGCCACTCCGTGTCGTAAATGGCATATTGGCAAGTTTACGCTTCTCCTCAGATGCTTTTAATTTTGATTTTTGGGTCATTTTACTGAACTTTTGTTTTTTGGATTTTACATGCTCTCTACTATGACATTGGGCATCGGCCTTGGCAGACGACGTTGAAGGCATTTCATCATCTCGGCCATGACTAGTGGCAGCAGCTTCAGCACGAGGTGGAAGTGGATCTTGATCTTTCCCTATTTTACCCTCCACATTTTTGTTCTGCATTTTTTAATATGTGGAATTATATGCCAGTATCAATAGCAATCGCCTACTACTATATATACTGCACACAACTGAAATGCACCACAGGTATGGATGGATAGTATACTTGACGACACAGAGGTAGGTAGAGCAGTGGCCTACTGTACCGTACTGCTATATATTATATACTGGTGGTCAGCAAACTGTGCAAAACTGAAATGCACCACAGGTATGGATGGATAGTATACTTGACGACACAGAGGTAGGTAGAGCAGTGGCCTTCTGTACCGTACTGCTATATATTATATACTGGTGGTTAGCAAACTGTGCAAAACTGAAATGCACCACAGGTATGGATGGATAGTATACTTGACGACACAGAGGTAGGTAGAGCAGTGGCCTTCTGTACCGTACTGCTATATATTATATACTGGTGGTCAGCAAACTGTCCAAAACTGAAATGCACCACAGGTATGGATGGATAGTATACTTGACGACACAGAGGTAGGTAGAGCAGTGGCCTACTGTACCGTACTGCTATATATTATATACTGGTGGCCAGCAAACTGTGCAAAACTGAAATGCACCACAGGTATGGATGGATAGTATACTTGACGACACAGAGGTAGGTAGAGCAGTGGCCTTCTGTACCGTACTGCTATATATTATATACTGGTGGTCAGCAAACTGTGCAAAACTGAAATGCACCACTGGTATGGATGGATAGTATACTTGACGACACAGAGGTAGGTAGAGCAGTGGCCTACTGTACCGTACTGCTATATATTATATACTGGTGGTCAGCAAACTGTGCAAAACTGAAATGCACCACAGGTATGGATGGATAGTATACTTGACGACACAGAGGTAGGTAGAGCAGTGGCCTACTGTACCGTACTGCTATATATTATATACTGGTGGTCAGCAAAATTATGCACTGTACTCCTACTATATACTACAATGCAGCACAGATATGGAGCGTTTTTCAGGCAGAGAACGTATAACACTGGTGGTCACTGGTCACTGGTCAGCAAAACTCTGCACTGTACTCCTCCTATCTAATACTGGTGGTCCCCAGTCCCCACAATAAAGCAGTGTGAGCACAAATATATGCAGCACACTGAGCACAGATATGGAGCGTTTTTCAGGCAGAGAACGTATAATACTGGTGGTCACTGGTCAGCAAAACTCTGCACTGTACTCCTCCTATATAATACTGCTGGTCCCCAGTCCCCACAATAAAGCAGTGAGCACAGATATTTGCAGCCACCTGAATAAAACTGAGAGGACGCCAGCCACGTCCTCTCACTATCATTTCCAATGCACGAGTGAAAAATGGTGGCGACGCGCGGCTCCTTATATAGAATCCGAATCTCGCGAGAATCCGACAACAAGATGATGACGTTCGGGCGCGCTCGGGTTAACCGAGCAAGGCGGGAAGATTCGAATCTGCCTCGGAGCCATGTAAAATGGGTGAAGTTCGGGGGGGTTCGGATTCCGACGAACCGAACCCGCTCATCACTAATTTTAACACATGTCCTATAGCAACAAATCAGGTCATATTGTCTAGTACAGTTTAGAAAATGAAAGTATACATCTCTATTGGTTGCTAGGCGTACCATAGCTTTCTACTTTGTATCATGCAAATTTGAAACAAAAGCGCAGGCACCGCCACTTGTGCAAAAGAAGTCGGTGTGGCCATGTGTCACCATTGGTGTGGCCAATTTCCAGTACGTCTGATCCACTGGATCACTCCCTTACCTATTCCCCTCCCATGAATGCACCAGTTCACTGCTGCTATGCTATGCAGGGTATCTGGTTGATAGATAGACAGTGTCTAGCTAGACAGTCAATAGATAGACACCATACAGTAAGTTAGACAGACATTAGGTCGACAGGGTCAAAAGGTCGACAGGGTCAAAAGGTGGACAGTACAAAAGGTCGACATGAAAATGGTCGACATAAAAAGATGGACACATTTTTTTTAAAATTTTTTGAATGTTTTTGTACTATTTCATACCTTCTCTATCCATGTCGGCATACAGTTGGGTATAAACCACTGAGCCCGAAGTGTGGCGAGCGAAGTGAGCCCCGCAAGGGGATGCCTTTCTACAATTAGGGGGCCCAGATGACAAAACTATCCACACAAACCCAAAAAGTGCAAAAACCATGGTGTCTACCGGGTTTTTTGTGTCGACCATTTTCGCGTCGACCTTTGGACCGTGTCGACCTTTTTTTTACTGTCTACCTTTTTCATGTCGACCTTTTGACCCTCTCAACCTAATGTCTGTCTAACATATGATGTCTATCTATTGACTGTCTAACTAGACACTATCTATCAACCCACACCCGCTATGCAGGATGGTTCGGAATGGTACATTACTCTAAACTGTTTGGTGCCACTTGTGATGGAGGAACGTGTTGAAAATGATGAATGTGTGCAGGTGTTGAGATTGCCGAGTTACATAGGCACTCACCAGAGGGTGACTCAAACTATAAAAGGCCAGTCACTTAACCATTGGTGTTGATTTATTGATAGCAAGTACAGCCGTACTCGATGGTACATTGGTGATGAAGCTGTCTCTGTGTTTCACACAGCTCATTGGGGGTCATTCCGAGTTGATCGCTCGCTGCCGATTTTCGCAACACAGCGATCAGGTGAAAAAGCGGCATTTATGCGCATGCGTATGGCCCGCAATGCGCACGCGCGACTTGCGGGTACAAAGCTCTTTGTGGTTGTGCTCAGGTTCTAGCGAAGTTTTCCTTCGCACTGGTGGCCGCAAGAAGATTGACAGAAAGGGGGCGTTACTGGGTGTCAACTGACCGTTTTCAGGGAGTGTTTGCAAAAACGCAGGCGTGTCTGAAAAAACGCAGGCATGGCTGGGCATTCGCTGGGCGGGTGTATGACGTCAAATCCGGACAGGAATAGGCTGAAGTGATCACAAGCGCTGAGTAGGTTCAGAGTTACTTTTAAACTGCACAAACTGTTTTTGTAGAGCTCGGCTGCACATGCATTCGCACTTCTGCTAATCTAAAATACACTCCCCAGTGGGCGGCGGCATAGCGTTTGCATGGCTGCTAAAACTAGCTAGCGAGCAATCAACTCGGAATGACCCCCATTAGCTGGTGAGTGCATAGCCAGATTAAAGGGGGGATGCAGGGCATACTGTATCCCGGGACCGCCTTTGTCAGGGGGCCCCCCTCGCTAGAGCACACTGACATCATTAGCTTTCCCTCTTAAGCAGCAGCAGAACCAACAGCCAGAATGTGAGCAGGACAGTATGCAGTGAAGGCAAAGACCCAGGAGTATCATGAGCTACCAATAGAACTTTCAGAACAGAGGAGAGAAAGGAGGATGGAGAGAACTGTAAGTGACACAGAGATCCCAGCTTGGGTGTCTGAGCCTTGTGTAAACTGTTCTGCAACTAAACCATTTGGGTCTAGAGATAGAGACACACACAGAGAGTCCCCCTGAGTCCTGTCCCATTGTGTAAGTAGTACAAAGGCTGTTGCTATTCTTGCATGTGACAAGATAAATTATTTTATTTTTCTAAGTGTATTATAAGGTTAAGTTATCTGAAAATTAGAGATGAGCGGGTTCGGTTTCTCTGAATCCGAACCCGCCAGAACTTCATGTTTTTTTTCACGGGTCCGAGCGACTCGGATCTTCCCGCCTTGCTCGGTTAACCCGAGCGCGCCCGAACGTCATCATGACGCTGTCGGATTCTCGCGAGGCTCGGATTCTATCGCGAGACTCGGATTCTATATAAGGAGCCGCGCGTCGCCGCCATTTTCACACGTGCATTGAGATTGATAGGGAGAGGACGTGGCTGGCGTCCTCTCCATTTAGATTATAAGAGACTGAGAGAGATTTACTGGAGCTGACTAGGAGGAGTACTGTTACTGTAGAAGTGTAGAGACTGAGTGGAGAGAGTTTACTAGTGAGGACAGTGCAGTTTACTTTATAATCCGTTCTCTGCCTGAAAAAAGCGATACACAGCACACAGTGACTCAGTCACATACCATATCTGTGTGCACTGCTCAGGCTCAGGCCAGTGTGCTGCATCATCTATTATCTATATATAATATTATATATATATCTGTCTGACTGCTCAGCTCACACAGCTTATAATTGTGGGGGAGACTGGGGAGCACTACTGCAGTGCCAGTTATAGGTTATAGCAGGAGCCAGGAGTACATAATATATTATATAGTGAGTGACCACCAGACACACAGTGCAGTTTATTTAATATATCCGTTCTCTGCCTGAAAAAAGCGATACACACAGTGACTCAGTCAGTCACATACCATATCTGTGTGCACTGCTCAGGCTCAGGCCAGTGTGCTGCATCATCTATTATCTATATATAATATTATATATATCTGTCTGACTGCTCAGCTCACACAGCTTATAATTGTGGGGGAGACTGGGGAGCACTACTGCAGTGCCAGTTATAGGTTATAGCAGGAGCCAGGAGTACATAATATATTATATAGTGAGTGACCACCAGACACACAGTGCAGTTTATTTAATATATCCGTTCTCTGCCTGAAAAAAGCGATACACACAGTGACTCAGTCAGTCACATACCATATCTGTGTGCACTGCTCAGGCTCAGGCCAGTGTGCTGCATCATCTATTATCTATATATAATATTATATATATCTGTCTGACTGCTCAGCTCACACAGCTTATAATTGTGGGGGAGACTGGGGAGCACTACTGCAGTGCCAGTTATAGGTTATAGCAGGAGCCAGGAGTACATAATATATTATATAGTGAGTGACCACCAGACACACAGTGCAGTTTATTTAATATATCCGTTCTCTGCCTGAAAAAAGCGATACACACAGTGACTCAGTCAGTCACATACCATATCTGTGTGCACTGCTCAGGCTCAGGCCAGTGTGCTGCATCATCTATTATCTATATATAATATTATATATATCTGTCTGACTGCTCAGCTCACACAGCTTATAATTGTGGGGGAGACTGGGGAGCACTACTGCAGTGCCAGTTATAGGTTATAGCAGGAGCCAGGAGTACATATTATATTAAAATTAAACAGTGCACACTTTTGCTGCAGGAGTGCCACTGCCAGTGTGACTGACCAGTGACCTGACCACACTGACCACCAGTATAGTTAGTAGTATACTTATATTGTGATTGCCTGAAAAAGTTAAACACTCGTCGTGTGACTTCACTTGTGTGTTTTTTTTTTTTTTATTCTATAAAAATAAAACTCATTCTGCTGACAGACAGTGTCCAGCAGGTCCGTCATTATATAATATATAATATATACCTGTCCGGCTGCAGTAGTGATATATATATATTTTTTATATCATTTATCATCCAGTCGCAGCAGACACAGTACGGTAGTTCACGGCTGTGGCTACCTCTGTGTCTCTGCACTCGGCAGGCAGTCCGTCCATAATTGTAATACCACCTAACCGTGGATTTTTTTCATTCTTCTTTATACATACATAGTTACATAGACATCTTCTCGTTATCAACCAGTCTATATTAGCTGCAGACACAGTACAGTACGGTAGTTCACGGCTGTGGCTACCTCTGTGTCTGCAGTCGGCAGGCAGTCCATAATTGTATACTAGTATCCATCTCCATTGTTTACCTGAGGTGCCTTTTAGTTGTGCCTATTAAAATATGGAGAACAAAAATGTTGAGGTTCCAAAATTAGGGAAAGATCAAGATCCACTTCCACCTCGTGCTGAAGCTGCTGCCACTAGTCATGGCCGAGACGATGAAATGCCAGCAACGTCGTCTGCCAAGGCCGATGCCCAATGTCATAGTACAGAGCATGTCAAATCCAAAACACCAAATATCAGTAAAAAAAGGACTCCAAAACCTAAAATAAAATTGTCGGAGGAGAAGCGTAAACTTGCCAATATGCCATTTACCACACGGAGTGGCAAGGAACGGCTGAGGCCCTGGCCTATGTTCATGGCTAGTGGTTCAGCTTCACATGAGGATGGAAGCACTCAGCCTCTCGCTAGAAAAATGAAAAGACTCAAGCTGGCAAAAGCAGCACAGCAAAGAACTGTGCATTCTTCGAAATCCCAAATCCACAAGGAGAGTCCAATTGTGTCGGTTGCGATGCCTGACCTTCCCAACACTGGACGTGAAGAGCATGCGCCTTCCACCATTTGCACGCCCCCTGCAAGTGCTGGAAGGAGCACCCGCAGTCCAGTTCCTGATAGTCAGATTGAAGATGTCAGTGTTGAAGTACACCAGGATGAGGAGGATATGGGTGTTGCTGGCGCTGGGGAGGAAATTGACCAGGAGGATTCTGATGGTGAGGTGGTTTGTTTAAGTCAGGCACCCGGGGAGACACCTGTTGTCCGTGGGAGGAATATGGCCGTTGACATGCCAGGTGAAAATACCAAAAAAATCAGCTCTTCGGTGTGGAGGTATTTCACCAGAAATGCGGACAACAGGTGTCAAGCCGTGTGTTCCCTTTGTCAAGCTGTAATAAGTAGGGGTAAGGACGTTAACCACCTCGGAACATCCTCCCTTATACGTCACCTGCAGCGCATTCATAATAAGTCAGTGACAAGTTCAAAAACTTTGGGTGACAGCGGAAGCAGTCCACTGACCAGTAAATCCCTTCCTCTTGTAACCAAGCTCACGCAAACCACCCCACCAACTCCCTCAGTGTCAATTTCCTCCTTCCCCAGGAATGCCAATAGTCCTGCAGGCCATGTCACTGGCAATTCTGACGAGTCCTCTCCTGCCTGGGATTCCTCCGATGCATCCTTGCGTGTAACGCCTACTGCTGCTGGCGCTGCTGTTGTTGCCGCTGGGAGTCGATGGTCATCCCAGAGGGGAAGTCGTAAGCCCACTTGTACTACTTCCAGTAAGCAATTGACTGTTCAACAGTCCTTTGCGAGGAAGATGAAATATCACAGCAGTCATCCTACTGCAAAGCGGATAACTGAGGCCTTGGCATCCTGGGTGGTGAGAAACGTGGTTCCGGTATCCATCATTACTGCAGAGCCAACTAGAGACTTGTTGGAGGTACTGTGTCCCCGGTACCAAATACCATCTAGGTTCCATTTCTCTAGGCAGGCGATACCGAAAATGTACACAGACCTCAGAAAAAGAGTCACCAGTGTCCTAAAAAATGCAGCTGTACCCAATGTCCACTTAACCACGGACATGTGGACAAGTGGAGCAGGGCAGGGTCAGGACTATATGACTGTGACAGCCCACTGGGTAGATGTATGGACTCCCGCCGCAAGAACAGCAGCGGCGGCACCAGTAGCAGCATCTCGCAAACGCCAACTCTTTCCTAGGCAGGCTACGCTTTGTATCACCGGTTTCCAGAATACGCACACAGCTGAAAACCTCTTACGGCAACTGAGGAAGATCATCGCGGAATGGCTTACCCCAATTGGACTCTCCTGTGGATTTGTGGCATCGGACAACGCCAGCAATATTGTGTGTGCATTAAATATGGGCAAATTCCAGCACGTCCCATGTTTTGCACATACCTTGAATTTGGTGGTGCAGAATTTTTTAAAAAACGACAGGGGCGTGCAAGAGATGCTGTCGGTGGCCAGAAAAATTGCGGGACACTTTCGGCGTACAGGCACCACGTACAGAAGACTGGAGCACCACCAAAAACTACTGAACCTGCCCTGCCATCATCTGAAGCAAGAAGTGGTAACGAGGTGGAATTCAACCCTCTATATGCTTCAGAGGTTGGAGGAGCAGCAAAAGGCCATTCAAGCCTATACAATTGAGCACGATATAGGAGGTGGAATGCACCTGTCTCAAGTGCAGTGGAGAATGATTTCAACGTTGTGCAAGGTTCTGATGCCCTTTGAACTTGCCACACGTGAAGTCAGTTCAGACACTGCCAGCCTGAGTCAGGTCATTCCCCTCATCAGGCTTTTGCAGAAGAAGCTGGAGGCATTGAAGAAGGAGCTAAAAGGGAGCGATTCCGCTAGGCATGTGGGACTTGTGGATGCAGCCCTTAATTCGCTTAACAAGGATTCACGGGTGGTCAATCTGTTGAAATAAGAGCACTACATTTTGGCCACCGTGCTCGATCCTAGATTTAAAGCCTACCTTGGATCTCTCTTTCCGGCAGACACAAGTCTGCTGGGGTGCAAAGACCTGCTGGTGACAAAATTGTCAAGTCAAGCGGAACGCGACCTGTCAACATCTCCTCCTTCACATTCTCCCGCAACTGGGGGTGCGAGGAAAAGGCTCAGAATTCCGAGCCCACCCGCTGGCGGTGATGCAGGGCAGTCTGGAGCGACTGCTGATGCTGACATCTGGTCCGGACTGAAGGACCTGACAACGATTACGGACATGTCGTCTACTGTCACTGCATATGATTCTCTCAACATTGATAGAATGGTGGAGGATTATATGAGTGACCGCATCCAAGTAGGCACGTCACACAGTCCGTACTTATACTGGCAGGAAAAAGAGGCAATTTGGAGGCCCTTGCACAAACTGGCTTTATTCTACCTAAGTTGCCCTCCCACAAGTGTGTACTCCGAAAGAGTGTTTAGTGCCGCCGCTCACCTTGTCAGCAATCGGCGTACGAGGTTACATCCAGAAAATGTGGAGAAGATGATGTTCATTAAAATGAATTATAATCAATTCCTCCGCGGAGACATTGACCAGCAGCAATTGCCTCCACAAAGTACACAGGGAGCTGAGATGGTGGATTCCAGTGGGGACGAATTGATAATCTGTGAGGAGGGGGATGTACACGGTGATATATCGGAGGGTGAAGATGAGGTGGACATCTTGCCTCTGTAGAGCCAGTTTGTGCAAGGAGAGATTAATTGCTTCTTTTTTGGGGGGGGTCCAAACCAACCCGTCATATCAGTCACAGTCGTGTGGCAGACCCTGTCACTGAAATGATGGGTTGGTTAAAGTGTGCATGTCCTGTTTTGTTTATACAACATAAGGGTGGGTGGGAGGGCCCAAGGACAATTCCATCTTGCACCTCTTTTTTCTTTTCTTTTTCTTTGCATCATGTGCTGATTGGGGAGGGTTTTTTGGAAGGGACATCCTGCGTGACACTGCAGTGCCACTCCTAGATGGGCCCGGTGTTTGTGTCGGCCACTAGGGTCGCTAATCTTACTCACACAGTCAGCTACCTCATTGCGCCTCTTTTTTTCTTTGCGTCATGTGCTGTTTGGGGAGGGTTTTTTGGAAGGGACATCCTGTGTGACACTGCAGTGCCACTCCTAGATGGGCCCGGTGTTTGTGTCGGCCACTAGGGTCGCTAATCTTACTCACACAGCTACCTCATTGCGCCTCTTTTTTTCTTTGCGTCATGTGCTGTTTGGGGAGGGTTTTTTGGAAGGGCCATCCTGCGTGACACTGCAGTGCCACTCCTAGATGGGCCCGGTGTTTGTGTCGGCCACTAGGGTCGCTAATCTTACTCACACAGCTACCTCATTGCGCCTCTTTTTTTCTTTGCGTCATGTGCTGTTTGGGGAGGGTTTTTTGGAAGGGACATCCTGCGTGACACTGCAGTGCCACTCCTAGATGGGCCCGGTGTTTGTGTCGGCCACTAGGGTCGCTTATCTTACTCACACAGCGACCTCGGTGCAAATTTTAGGACTAAAAATAATATTGTGAGGTGTGAGGTATTCAGAATAGACTGAAAATGAGTGTAAATTATGGTTTTTGAGGTTAATAATACTTTGGGATCAAAATGACCCCCAAATTCTATGATTTAAGCTGTTTTTTAGTGTTTTTTGAAAAAAACACCCGAATCCAAAACACACCCGAATCCGACAAAAAAAATTCGGTGAGGTTTTGCCAAAACGCGTTCGAACCCAAAACACGGCCGCGGAACCGAACCCAAAACCAAAACACAAAACCCGAAAAATTTCAGGCGCTCATCTCTACTGAAAATGTTATATAATAGTTGTCTTTCAATTAGGCGGAGCTATAAACAGTACCCATCCATTATTAAAGTATTAGTTTAAAACTAACATACACCAGTGGTTTAAATTTAATAAACACAATCCATACCTCCCACCATGACCCATTCCAGGAGGAATAACATGCTCTCTACCTTGACTTCCTTGTTAATTTATGATTGCAGTCACCTGTGTTGAAATACCTTTCTTATCAATTAAATAGTTCAACACAGGTGACACCAATCATACTGTATATTAAGTGAAAAGTCCAGGTAGAGAGCATTTTGTCCCTCCTGGAATGGGACATGTTGGGAGGTATGCACAATCTAATATACACTAGAGATGTGCACCGGAAATTTTTCGGGTTTTGTGTTTTGGTTTTGGGTTCGGTTCCGTGGCCGTGTTTTGGGTTCGAACGCGTTTTGGCAAAACCTCACCGAATTTTTTTTGTCGGATTCGGGTGTGTTTTGGATTCGGGTGTTTTTTTCAAAAAACCCTAAAAAACAGCTTAAATCATAGAATTTGGGGGTCATTTTGATCCCAAAGTATTATTAACCTCAATAACCATAATTTCCACTCATTTTCAGTCTATTCTGAACACCTCACACCTCACAATATTATTTTTAGTCCTAAAATTTGCACCGAGGTCGCTGGATGACTAAGCTCAGCGACCCAAGTGGCCGACACAAACACCTGGCCCATCTAGGAGTGGCACTGCAGTGTCACGCAGGATGGCCCTTCCAAAAAACACTCCCCAAACAGCACATGACGCAAAGAAAAAAAGAGGCGCAATGAGGTAGCTGTGTGACTAAGCTCAGCGACCCTAGTGGCCGACACAAACACCTGGCCCATCTAGGAGTGGCACTGCAGTGTCACGCAGGATGGCCCTTCCAAAAAACACTCCCCAAACAGCACATGACGCAAAGAAAAAAAGAGGCGCAATGAGGTAGCTGTGTGAGTAAGCTAAGCGACCCTAGTGGCCGACACAAACACCTGGCCCATCTAGGAGTGGCACTGCAGTGTCAGGCCGGATGGCCCTTCCAAAAAATACTCCCCAAACAGCACATGACGCAAAGAAGAAAAAAAAGAGGCGCAATGAGGTAGCTGTGTGACTAAGATAAGTGACCCTAGTGGCCGACACAAACACCTGGCCCATCTAGGAGTGGCACTGCAGTGTCACGCAGGATGGCCCTTCCAAAAAATACTCCCCAAACAGCACATGACGCAAAGAAGAAAAAAAAGAGGCGCAATGAGGTAGCTGTGTGACTAAGATAAGCGACCCTAGTGGCCGACACAAACACCTGGCCCATCTAGGAGTGGCACTGCAGTGTCACGCAGGATGGCCCTTCCAAAAAACACTCCCCAAACAGCACATGACGCAAAGAAAAATGAAAGAAAAAAGAGGTGCAAGATGGAATTGTCCTTGGGCCCTCCCACCCACCCTTATGTTGTATAAACAGGACATGCACACTTTAACCAACCCATCATTTCAGTGACAGGGTCTGCCACACGACTGTGACTGAAATGACGAGTTGGTTTGGACCCCCACCAAAAAAGAAGCAATTAATCTCTCCTTGCACAAACTGGCTCTACAGAGGCAAGATGTCCACCTCATCATCATCCTCCGATTCATCACCGTGTACATCCCCCTCCTCACAGATTATCAATTCGTCCCCACTGGAATCCACCATCACAGCTCCCTGTGTACTTTGTGGAGGCAATTGCTGCTGGTGAATGTCTCCATGGAGGAATTGATTATAATTCATTTTAATGAACATCATCTTCTCCACATTTTCTGGAAGTAACCTCGTACGCTGATTGCTGACAAGGTGAGCGGCGGCACTAAACACTCTTTCGGAGTACACACTTGTGGGAGGGCAACTTAGGTAGAATAAAGCCAGTTTGTGCAAGGGCCTCCAAATTGCCTCTTTTTCCTGCCAGTATATGTACGGACTGTCTGACGTGCCTACTTGGATGCGGTCACTCATATAATCCTCCACCATTCTTTCAATGGTGAGAGAATCATATGCAGTGACAGTAGACGACATGTCCGTAATCGTTGTCAGGTCCTTCAGTCCGGACCAGATGTCAGCATCAGCAGTCGCTCCAGACTGCCCTGCATCACCGCCAGCGGGTGGGCTCGGAATTCTGAGCCTTTTCCTCGCACCCCCAGTTGCGGGAGAATGTGAAGGAGGAGATGTTGACAGGTCGCGTTCCGCTTGACTTGACAATTTTGTCACCAGCAGGTCTTTGAACCCCAGCAGACTTGTGTCTGCCGGAAAGAGAGATCCAAGGTAGGTTTTAAATCTAGGATCGAGCACGGTGGCCAAAATGTAGTGCTCTGATTTCAACAGATTGACCACCCGTGAATCCTTGTTAAGCGAATTAAGGGCCTCCATCCACAAGTCCCACATGCCTAGCGGAATCGCTCAGTGTTAGCTCCTCCTTCAATGTCTCCAGCTTCTTCTGCAAAAGCCTGATGAGGGGAATGACCTGACTCAGGCTGGCAGTGTCTGAACTGACTTCACGTGTGGCAAGTTCAAAAGGTTGCAGAACCTTGCACAACGTTGAAATCATTCTCCACTGCGCTTGAGACAGGTGCATTCCACCTCCTATATCGTGGTCAGTTGTATAGGCTTGAATGGCCTTTTGCTGCTCCTCCAACCTCTGAAGCATATAGAGGGTTGAATTCCACCTCGTTACCACTTCTTGCTTCAGATGATGGCAGGGCAGGTTCAGGCGTTTTTGGTGTTGCTCCAGTCTTCTGTACGTGGTGCCTGTACGCCGAAAGTGTCCCACAATTCTTCTGGCCACCGACAGCATCTCTTGCACGCCCCTGTCGTTTTTTAAATAATTCTGCACCACCAAATTCAAGGTATGTGCAAAACATGGGACGTGCTGGAATTTGCCCATATTTAATGCACACACAATATTGCTGGCGTTGTCCGATGCCACAAATCCACAGGAGAGTCCAATTGGGGTAAGCCATTCTGCGATGATCTTCCTCAGTTGCCGTAAGAGGTTTTTAGCTGTGTGCGTATTCTGGAAAGCGGTGATACAAAGCGTAGCCTGCCTAGGAAAGAGTTGGCGTTTGCGAGATGCTGCTACTGGTGCCGCCGCTGCTGTTCTTGCGGCGGGAGTCAATACATCTACCCAGTGGGCTGTCACAGTCATATAGTCCTGAGTCTGCCCTGCTCCACTTGTCCACATGTCCGTGGTTAAGTGGACATTGGGTACAACTGCATTTTTTAGGACACTGGTGAGTCTTTTTCTGAGGTCTGTGTACATTTTCGGTATCGCCTGCCTAGAGAAATGGAACCTAGATGGTATTTGGTACCGGGGACACAGTACCTCAATCAAGTCTATAGTTGGCTCTGCAGTAATGATGGATACCGGAACCACGTTTCTCACCGCCCAGGATGCCAAGGCCTCAGTTATCCGCTTTGCAGCAGGATGACTGCTGTGATATTTCATCTTCCTTGCAAAGGACTGTTGGACAGTCAATTGCTTGGTGGAAGTAGTAAAAGTGGTCTTACGACTTCCCCTCTGGGATGACCATCGACTCCCAGCAGCAACAACAGCAGCGCCAGCAGCAGTAGGCGTTACACGCAAGGATGCATCGGAGGAATCCCAGGCAGGAGAGGACTCGTCAGAATTGCCAGTGACATGGCCTGCAGGACTATTGGCATTCCTGGGGAAGGAGGAAATTGACACTGAGGGAGTTGGTGGGGTGGTTTGCGTGAGCTTGGTTACAAGAGGAAGGGATTTACTGGTCAATGGACTGCTTCCGCTGTCGCCCAAAGTTTTTGAACTTGTCACTGACTTATGATGAATGCGCTGCAGGTGACGTATAAGGGAGGATGTTCCGAGGTGGTTAACGTCCTTACCCCTACTTATTACAGCTTGACAAAGGCAACACACGGCTTGACACCTGTTGTCCGCATTTCTGTTGAAATACTTCCACACCGAAGAGCTGATTTTTTTGGTATTTTCACCAGGCATGTCAATGGCCATATTCCTCCCACGGACAACAGGTGTCTCCCCGGGTGCCTGACTTAAACAAACCACCTCACCATCAGAATCCTCCTTGTCAATTTCCTCCCCAGCGCCAGCAACACCCATATCCTCCTCATCCTGGTGTACTTCAACACTGACATCTTCAATCTGACTATCAGGAACTGGACTGCGGGTGCTCCTTCCAGCACTTGCAGGGGGCGTGCAAATGGTGGAAGGCGCATGCTCTTCACGTCCAGTGTTGGGAAGGTCAGGCATCGCAACCGACACAATTGGACTCTCCTTGTGGATTTGTGATTTCGAAGAACGCACAGTTCTTTGCTGTGCTTTTGCCAGCTTAAGTCTTTTCATTTTTCTAGCGAGAGGCTGAGTGCTTCCATCCTCATGTGAAGCTGAACCACTAGCCATGAACATAGGCCAGGGCCTCAGCCGTTCCTTGCCACTCCGTGTGGTAAATGGCATATTGGCAAGTTTACGCTTCTCCTCCGACAATTTTATTTTAGATTTTGGAGTCCTTTTTTTACTGATATTTGGTGTTTTGGATTTTACATGCTCTGTACTATGACATTGGGCATCGGCCTTGGCAGACGACGTTGATGGAATTTAATCGTCTCGGCCATGACTAGTGGCAGCAGCTTCAGCACGAGGTGGAAGTGGATCTTGATCTTTCCCTATTTTTGGAACCTCAACATTTTTGTTCTCCATATTTTAATAGGCACAACTAAAAGGCACCTCAGGTAAACAATGGAGATGGATGGATACTAGTATACTTATGGATGACGAGTGACTGACGACACAGAGGTAGCTACAGCCGTGGACTACCGTACTGCGTCTGCTAGTATAGAGATGATAATGATATAAAAAATATATATATATCACTACTGCAGGTATATATAATATAATGACGGACCTGCTGGACACTGTCAGCAGACTCCTAAACTACTAGTATGAAGAAGATAGAAAAAAAAACCCACCACAGGTAGGTATACAATTATGGACGAGCACTGACGACACAGAGGTAGCCACAGCCGTGGACTACCGTACTGCGTCTGCTAATATAGAGATAATAATGATATAAAAAATATATATATATCACTACTGCAGGTATATATAATATAATGACGGACCTGCTGGACACTGTCAGCAGACTCCTAAACTACTAGTATGAAGAAGATAGAAAAAAAATCCCCACCACAGGTAGGTATACAATTATGGACGAGCACTGACGACACAGAGGTAGCTACAGCCGTGGACTACCATACTGCGTCTGCTAGTATAGAGATGATAATGATATAAAAAATATATATATATCACTACTGCAGGTATATATAATATAATGACGGACCTGCTGGACACTGTCAGCAGACTCCTAAACTACTAGTATGAAGAAGATAGAAAAAAAAACCCCACCACAGGTAGGTATACAATTATGGACGAGCACTGATGACACAGAGGTAGCCACAGCCGTGGACTACCGTACTGCGTCTGCTAATATAGAGATGATAATGATATAAAAAATATATATATATCACTACTGCAGGTCTATATAATATAATGACGGACCTGCTGGACACTGTCAGCAGACTCCTAAACTACTAGTATGAAGAAGATAGAAAAAAAAACCCCACCACAGGTAGGTATACAATTATGGACGAGCACTGACGACACAGAGGTAGCTACAGCCGTGGACTACCGTACTGCGTCTGCTAATATAGAGATGATAATGATATAAAAAAAATATATATCACTACTGCAGGTATATATAATATAATGACGGACCTGCTGGACACTGTCAGCAGACTCCTAAACTACTAGTATGAAGAAGATAGAAAAAAAAACCCCACCACAGGTAGGTATACAATTATGGACGAGCACTGACGACACAGAGGTAGCTACAGCCGTGGACTACCGTACTGCGTCTGCTAGTATAGAGATGATAATGATATAAAAAATATATATATATCACTACTGCAGGTATATATAATATAATGACGGACCTGCTGGACACTGTCAGCAGACTCCTAAACTACTAGTATGAAGAAGATAGAAAAAAAAACCCCACCACAGGTAGGTATACAATTATGGACGAGCACTGACGACACAGAGGTAGCCACAGCCGTGGACTACCGTACTGCGTCTGCTAATATAGAGATGATAAAGATGATAGAGATGAACAAAAAATATATAACACTACTGCAGGTAAATATTTATATAATATAATGAATGACGGACCTGCTGGACACTGTCAGCAGAATGCGTTTATAGAATAAAAAAAAAACACCACAGGAGTGTTTAACTTTTTCAGGCAGACAATATACTGGTGGTCACTGGTCAGTCACACTGGCAGCAAAAGTGTGCACTGTACTCCTGCTATAACTGCACCCCAGTCTCCCCCACAATTCAGCTGTGTGAGCAGTGAGCACTCAGCACAGTCAGATATACATAGATGATATTATCAATCATGCAGCACACTGAGGCTGAGCACAGATATGGTATGTGACTGTGTATCGTTTTTTTTCAGGCAGAGAACGGATTATATTAAATAATAAAGTGGTCAGTCACTAGTAACTAACTATCAGCAAAACTCTGCCCTCTGAGTACTCCTAATGCTCCCCAAAATTACTAAGTAATCAACTCAAGTGTCTCTATCTATTCTAACGGAGAGGACGCCAGCCACGTCCTCTCCCTATCAATCTCAATGCACGTGTGAAAATGGCGGCGACGCGCGGCTCCTTATATAGAATCCGAGTCTCGCGATAGAATACGAGCCTCGCGAGAATCCGACAGCGGGATGATGACGTTCGGGCGCGCTCGGGTTAGCCGAGCAAGGCGGGAAGATCCGAGTCTGCCTCGGACCCGTGTAAAAAGGCTGAAGTTCGGGGGGGGTCGGATTCCGAGGAACCGAACCCGCTCATCTCTAATATACACCCCCCACCTTCCACCGCGGCCCTCCTGTCTTAAGTGCCCCGGGCACCCCCAAGGCTTAATCCGGCCCTGGGTGAGTGTATGCTGCAAATGGGTAGTGGTGTAGGGATACTGGAACAGCTTTATAGCCGGTATTAACCAGATCTCTCATAGGAGCTGAGCAGGAGACTTCTGTCTTCCACCATGTCACTGTACACAATTAAAAGACAAGATGGCCCCTGCACATGCTCAGTAGAGATCTCTGTGGCCATCTTGGGATAGGGCATGAAGCCTCCATGGAGAACAGGAAGACTGGAGTCTAACTGGGCAGCAGTTCAGTCCTCTTTCAACGGAACAGAACCCTCAAGGCGGGACTGAATAGGAACAGTTCACTATGTACGTGACCCAGTCTTAGTATATAAGCCTCTATGTTGCATCTACATGTGTTCTACAGCATACCCAACTGTAGGCAACTACTGAATTAAAGGTCATCTTTCACAGCCAATAAATTCAATAAATAAACTGAAATACCATAAGTAACATATTTATCTTTAGGCTTACATGAAAAATAATATAAGCAGTGATTTTTTTCTATGAAGAAAATGTACCGGTAGTCACCTAAACGGCTGATTAGTGTCTCCCTGGTATATTAAATAGCTTGAATGGACTAGTCTGGTGATATAAGTTCTAGGAAGAAATGTTAAAATACATTGAAGAAAAATAATACTCAGTATGAGTGTCAGGACCAACCTTACGCAGAGGCCCAAGTCCTAAAATACAGTAAGGAAGATGGAGCAAATATCTCTTTAATTAATTTAATTAATATATTATCACCCCACTGTCTTCAAGATGCACCCCGTTTAGTAAGTATCTACAGTATATCTCCCAGTAGTGTGCCATCATGTCTCCACTTGAGGTGAATTTATAGGGTCTATTTGCTAAGCCTTGGATGGAGACAAAGTGGACAACCAACCAGCTCCTGTAATATGGCAGTTAGGAGCTGATTGGTTGGTACTTTATCTCCGTCCACTATATCTCTTTCCAAGGCTTATAGTAAATAGACCCCTATGTTCTCTGTGACACAAACTACGTAACTGCCATCCGCATACAAACCGCCAAACTGAATATGTCAATCAATGTTTAGAACAATATATTAGAATTTATTAAAATTTCAATTAGTTACCTGTAACTGGGTTGATATTTCATCTACCGTATGGCTAAATTCAGAATACATACTCAAGACCATCGGACAGGATGCCGACTGTCAGGATACCGACAGCGGCATCCTGTTTTCCAGAATCCCAGCAACACTTGCCATGGTTTGGGCCTATATATTTATGGGCTGTGGTTGGGATTCCGACCGCCGGTATTTCCGCGGCTGACGGTATTCCGGCGTTGGTATAATGTACGCCGGGATCTCGACAGGCGGTATATTAACTGCATCCCACTAAATTCATGTTCACTTCTACGGATTTCAGTCACCCATCACCACCAAGAACAGCGCGTAAACCAGCAGCCTGCTGAGAGTTATTATTATTATTATTATTACTACATTTTATTTATAGGGCGCCACAAGTGTTTTGCAGCGCCGTACAAAGGACGGTACAGGGAGACAAAACTTAGCATAACAGTAAATAAATAACAAAAATGGAGTGCAGGTAACAAAGAGCAACACAGTTCTCAAAATATAATACAGCTTAGATGTAAGTAGCGAAGGAGTAATCATTGTACTACTTGGGGCTGGCGGCCATAGATAGAGATGAGCCTTTACCAGCAGGAGAGAAAGCAGGTAAAGATGGTCGCTGAGTGAAATGTGTCAAGAAGAGGGTTTAGACAAGAGGAAAGAGGGCCCTGCTCTGAAGAGCTAACAATCTAGTGGGCAGGGGCAACAGACAGATGACATGAGGTGCAAGCAGGTAGAAGCCTGATGGTGGTATGCGAGCAAAGCAGAGATGTCCAAGGCATGGGGCAGGGGGATGGAGGAGCAGCCTAAGGACTAGGTTATGCATTGGAGGGGTACGCTTTGATAAATAGGTGGGTTTTCAATGCCCGTTTGAAGCTTTGCAAGGTCGGGGAGAGTCTAATGGAGCGGGGGAGCGCATTCCACTGAAGGGGTGCAGCACGGGCAAAATCCTGAACTCGTGCATGGGAAGCAGTGACCAAGGCAGAGAAGAGGCGACGGTCATCAGCCGACCGTAGTGGGCGGGAGGGAGTATGAAGGGAGAAGAGGTTGGAGATGTAGGGAGCAGTGGAATTAGAGATGGCCTTGTATGTGAGGGTGAGGAGTTACAGACGAAGTTCTCAGATGTACTGCAGCACTGCATCTGATAGCGCCACCATGCCCTCCCTCAGCTTTTGGTCATATATTTCTCAATTAAGAGCCAATCCACCTGGAGGCATAACAGGATCTCCAATATGGACTTACAATGATCAGCATACCCCTCAGCTACTGATTTCAGACAAGGCGTCTCTGCTCTGGTGGTCCTACACTACATAATAGCACCATTTTGGGTCATATATTCATGCATTATTAAATTGAGAGCCAGCTGACCTGGAGGTACCTCAAAATCCTCCAATATGGCACTACAAAATCAGCATAACCACTGTTTGTTTTGTCCATTTCCTCTACTTCTACAATCAAACTCCAAATATTAAATAGAATGCAGTGTGTCTGTCCAATATTTTGTATTTCTCAAACCGAGAAAAAACATCCCCAGGTTTCAGAAACCAAGCTCTTCCTCAGCCAATAAAAGTTGATGGCCATATTTAGTGTTTTGTAGAGTGGATACTTTATTTTCAGCAGAACTGAGGCCAGAACCCACTACTGATTAAAAGCAAAGGATTTGGAACGGAAGAATGTTCCTGGAAACATCTAAAGACTGTTCATGCTGCTTATTTGCTCCAATGTTTCTCTCATCAGATTACTAGCAAACCGGGTGCATCTGGACGTCGTTCTAGATGGGCTGGGCATACTTTCACAACTCGCTAGAACACAGCTGAATGGTTGGTTGAAGGGTCCTGGAATGGTCTGCAGCAGGGGTGGCTCCAGGGGTGGGGCTGCAGCTCAATTCAAAATTCAAATAGGGGAGCCACATCAACTGCCAATGAGTCAGTTTGAAATGACAGTTGGTGTGGTTCCCCTATTTGCAATTTGAACTGACCTGCAGCCCCACCTCTGGAGCAGGCCACTGGTCTGCAGTAGTGGTCTGGTGGGCGGACGAGGTCTGTGTGGTAGTGGCAACAAGCCCACAGATACCAGTCACGGCAGCTTGCTGTCATCCGAACCTGGTGTGCCTTTTGGACGTGACATCATGGCACCTGCATTCCGGTATCTATATAGTAACTGTTGATTGTATGATAAAACCTGGAGTGGCAACGCTGTAGATTTGCAAATTCTGCATATTAAAAAATGAGGATTCTAGCCCTATTTTTAATACTTCAAATGAACAAAGGATAATTTATTTGTATTATATTGTAACATATACAGAACGGAGTGCCTCATTATATTGTACCTCATTTTTTTGCCTCTGTATATGACACATTAGTACTGTATGGGGTATATGCAATTGCGGTCGAATTCCCGAAATTGTCGAATTTCGGGTCATTTTCGACCAAAAAAAAAAATCGCCTATGCAATTCAGTGCTTTCCGACCAAAAAACGGACTTTCAAAATTCGACTTTTTGAAATTCGAATTTTTGCAAATTCGACTTTTCTGCAATGATACAAGTGCTGCAATTCGACCAAAGCATATTCAATTCAAGTTTGGAAATTCGACAGCAGTGCTTTTAGACAGCAAATTCGTCATTTTCAATCCGCCACACTTTGGAGGGTGAAAACAAATAAAAAAATTTTAAACATGTTTTTTTTTGTGTTTTTTTTGGGGGGAATAGCAGATCTATTTATATTAGAAGGGATTAGGTACTTTTTTTTTTTTTTTTGGAGGCACAAATATTATTTATATATTTTTTTAAATATTTTTTTTTTTTTTTTTAATGCTGGAACGGTGAAATCATAAAAAAAAATGGCGTGGGGTCCCCCCTCCAAAGCATAACCAGCCTCGGGCTCTTCGAGCTGGTCCTGGTTCTAAAAATGCGGGGAAAAAATTGACAGGGGATCCCCCGTATTTTTAAAACCAGCACCGGGCTCTGCGCCTGGTGCTGGTGCCAAAAATACGGGGGACAAAAAGAGTAGGGGTCCCCCGTATTTTTAACACCAGCATCGGGCTCCACTAGCTGGACAGATAATGCCACAGCCGGGGGTCACTTTTATGCCGTGCCCTGCAGCCGTGGCATTAAATATCCAACTAGTCACCCCTGGCCGGGGTACCCTGGGGGAGTGGGGACCCCTTCAATCAAGGGGTCCCCCCCCCAGCCACCCAAGGGCCAGGGGTGAAGCCCGAGGCTGTCCCCCCCCATCCAATGGGCTGCGGATGGGGGGGCTGATAGCCTTTTGTGATAATAAAAAGATATTGTTTTTTCCAGCAGTACTACAAGTCCCAGCAAGCCTCCCCCGCAAGCTGGTACTTGGAGAACCACAAGTACCAGCATGCGGGAGAAAAACGGGCCCGCTGGTACCTGTAGTACTACTGGGGAAAAAATACCCAAATAAAAACAGGACACACACACCGTCGACAGTAAAACTTTATTTCATACGTCGACACACACATACTTACCTATGTTCACACGCCGACATCGGTCCTCTTCTCCATGTAGAATCCACGGATACCTGAAAAGAAAAGATCAATATACTCACCTCAGCCATGGTCCAGAGATAAATCCACGTACTTGGCAAAAAAACAAACCGAACACCCGCTCCATGCCGGACTGAAAGGGGTCCCATGCTGACACATGGGACACCTTTCCACGAATGAGACCTGTCAGTGACAGCTGTCACAGAAAGGTCTCTAAGCCAATCAGGAAGCGCAACTTCGTTGCGCTCACCTGATTGGCTGTGCGCTGTCTGTACTGTGACAGCACATCGCAAAGCCGCTCCATTACTTTCAATGGTGGGAACTTAGCGGCTAGCGGTAAGGTCACCCGCCGGTCAGCGGCTGACCGGCGGGTGACCCCACCGCTACCCGCAAAGTTCCCACCATTGAAAGTAATGGAGCGGCTTTGCGATGTGCTGTCACAGTACAGACAGCGCACAGCCAATCAGGTGAGCGCCACGGAAGTAGCGCTTCCTGATTGGCTGAAGGGACTTCAGTGACAGGAGTCACGTGATGTCCCGGCATTCGGGAGAAAGGGGTCTGATGTGAAAGCATTGGACCCCTTTCTAGTCCGGTATGGAGCGGGTATTTGCGTTTTCTTTTTTTTTTACAAGTACGTGGATTTATCTCTCTGGACGTGGATTTATCTCTGGACGCTGGAAGGTGAGTATCATTTTTTCACAGGTACCCTCGGATCGTCGGAGACCGTGGCAGTCGGCGTGTCAACATAGGTAAGTATGTGTGTGTCGGTAGTGTGTAATAAAGTTTTACTGTCACGGTGTGTGTGTCCTGTTTTTTTTGGGGTATTTTTTCCCCAGTAGTACTACAGGTACCAGCGGGCCCGTTTTTCTCCCGCATGCTGGTACTTGTGGTTCTCCAAGTACCAGCTTGCGGGGGAGGCTTGCTGGGACTTGTAGTACTACTGGAAAAACAATATCTTTTTATTATCACAAAAGGCTATCAGCCCCCCCATCCGCAGCCCATTGGATGGGGGGGGACAGCCTCGGGCTTCACCCCTGGCCCTTGGGTGGCTGGGGGGGGGACCCCTTGATTGAAGGGGTCCCCACTCCCCCAGGGTACCCCGGCCAGGGGTGACTAGTTGGATATTTAATGCCACGGCCGCAGGGCACGGCATAAAAGTGACCCCCGGCTGTGGCATTATCTGTCCAGCTAGTGGAGCCCGATGCTGGTGTTAAAAATACGGGGGACCCCTACTCTTTTTGTCCCCCGTATTTTTGGCACCAGCACCAGGCGCAGAGCCCGGTGCTGGTTTTAAAAATACGGGGGATCCCTGGCCAATTTTTCCCCGCATTTTTAGAACCAGGACCAGCTCGATGAGCCCGAGGCTGGTTATGCTTTGGAGGGGGGACCCCACGCCATTTTTTTTTCGGGTTTTTCCCGTTTTTTCCCGTTTTTTAAAATCGCGGCAAAATCCGCCAAATCGGACGATTTTCGCCCGCGACTCTGGCGAATCCGTTTTTCATTGAATATGGTGAATTCCGAAAGCCACCTTCCGGAATTCACCTGGCGAATTTAGTCGAATTAAAAAACGGCGAAAAATTGCCGCGATTCGCCGTGAATTGCATATACCCCTATATAGGGTGCACCACTATTATAAGAGTAATATGTAAATATCCATGCCCAAACACAATATATATATGTTCCTCAACAAACATTTGATCAAAAACAAAATATCATTGCAGTGTGCAGTGGCAAACGCAGGATTTCAAGAGGGGGGGGGGTTCCAAATGCCAGTCCACAATCTCCCACTCAGAACGTTGGAACAAGTGCAGGAGTCTGGAGGAGCGGTAGAAGAACCTAGTAACCACCCTGGACATTAATGTAAACATTGGTCTTTTTTTACACTGGATACAGTATGGAATACTGTATTGATATTTAACACTAAAGATGGTCTATAGTATAGGCTGTATCAAACAAAGTGGTCATTAAAAGGTTAAACATACCATAGTACTGTAAATAAATACACAAACATAATAGAACCAGTACTGCACTGTCTAAGCACACATTCTCCCACCTCATGGTAAGGCTCCGGTCTCTTCTTCCTGGTAGTTACTATCTGGTCCAGAGCACTGATTGAGAACCACACACACACACAGCAATCTTGGTAGATGAAGTTGCTACCAGTGGCCATGTGCTGCAGCTCTGTTCTGTCCCTTAAACTGCATGATGTGGCGGTAGCTCTAGTAATCATATATCATTGCTATTGTTGGTTTTGTCTTGTAAATGATTTCCGCTTTAAAAATACTGCCAGACTCACAGGAACACCCAAACAGCCTGCATCTCGCAGGCCATTACATTTTGCACCGGATTTAGGGGGTAATTCTGAGTTGATCGCAGCAGCAAGTTTGTTAGCAGTTGGGCAAAACCAAGGGCCTAATTTAGACCTGATCGTAGCAGCAACTTTGTTAGCAGATGGGCTAAACCAGAGGTTCTCAAACTCTGTCCTCGGGGGCACACACAGTGCATGTTTTGCAGGTCTCCTCACAAAATCGCAAGTGAAATAATTAGCTCCACCTGTGGACCTTTTAAAATGCGTCAGTGAGTAATTAATACACCTGTGCACCTGCTGGGTTACCTGCAAAACATGCACTGTGTGGGCCCCCGAGGACCGAGTTTGAGAACCTCTGGGCTAAACCATGTGCACTGCAGGGAGGCAGATATAACATGCACAGAGAGAGATAGATTTGGGTGGGGTGTGTTGAAATTGAAATCTAAATTGCAGTGTAAAAATAAAAAATAAAATACCCCCTCCCCCCCCCCCCCCGCACAAATACAAAAGCACTTGAGGAGTAAATACCGGCCAGCGCAGCTCCTGCGGCTGGCCGGGAGTTACTCGTTGCTCCCGCTGGCCGCAGCGGCTGCGTGAGACGCCCCCCGAACGGTCCGGCCACGCCTGCGATGGCCGGACCGCTCCCCCTAAACGCCGCCGTTCAGCCCCCTCCCGCTGTCTCAGAGGCGATCGCTAGGTAACGACGGCTGCCGGCGCATGCGCAGTTCCGACCCGATCCCTGCGCTGCGACAAACTGCAGCGAGCGATCGGGTTGGAATGACCCCCCATGTGCACTGCAGGGGGGGCAGATATAACATTTGCAGAGAGAGTTAGATTTGGGTGTGTTATTTTGTTTCTGTACAGGGTAAATACTGGCTGCTTTATTTTTACACTGCAATTTAGATTTCAGTTTGAATACACCCCACCCAAATCTAACTCTCTCTGCACATGTTATATCTGCCCCACCTGCAGTGCTCATGGTTTTGCCCAACTGCTAACAAATTTGCTGCTGCGATCATCTCAGAATTAGGCCCTTAGACATGTTCAGGAGTCCCAACAGGGCCGGTTCTAGCCCTTGTGGCGCCCAGGGCAAAAGTTTCATGTGGCGCCTCCCCAGGTAAAACAGAGTTGGTGCGTGCCGAAGGCCCGCGCCCCAAAAATAGGGTCGTGGCTCTTCATAGGGCAGGGGCACGGCCACAATTATCTCCTTGTACTTGTGCCCCCCTGTAGCTGTACCCCCAGTAGATTTGCCCCCAGTAATTGTGCCCCCTGTAGCAGTGGCCCTAATAGTTGTGAGCACAGTAGCTGTGACCCCAGTAGCTGTGCCCCCTGTAGCTGTGCCCCCAGTAGCTTTGCCCCCTGTAGCAGTGCCCCCAGTAGTTGTGACCCCTGTAGCTGTGTCCCCTGTAGCTGTGCCCCCAGTAGATTTCCCCCCAGTAGATTTCCCCCCAGTAGCTGTGCCCCCCAGTAGATTTGCCCCCAGTAGATGTGCCCCTTGTAGCTGTGCCCCCAGTTGATTTGCCCCCTGTAGTTGTGCCCCCAGTAGTTGTGCCCCCTGTATCTGTGCCCTTGTAGCTGTACCCTTTGTAGCTGTGCCCCCTGTAGTTGTGCCCCCTGTAGTTGTGACCCTAGCAGTTGTGTCCCCTGTAGCTGTGCCACTGCCCCCTGTAGTTGTGCCCCCTGTAGCTGTGCTAGTGCCCCCTGTAGTTGTGCCCCCTGTAGCTGTGCTAGTGCCCCCTGTAGTTGTGCCCCCTGTAGCTGTGCTAGTGCCCCCTGTAGTTGTGCCCCCTGTAGCTGTGCTAGTGCCCCCTGTAGTTGTGCCCCCTGTAGCTGTGCCACTGCCCCCTGTAGTTGTGCCCCCTGTAGCTGTGCTAGTGCCCCCTGTAGTTGTGCCCCCTGTAGCTGTGCCAGAGCCCCCTGTAGTTGTGCCCCAGTAGCGCCGCACACACACACTTTTAAAAAAAGTACACACACAATACTTACCACTCCTGCTGCGCTGCCCTTCGTCTCCGCCGGCTCCTCTCTACTATGGCGTCTCTCCCATAGTAGTGCCACACAGACACTAGGGGTCAATTAAGACCTCTAGTGTTTGTCACTGGAGCCGGCTGCAGCGGGCGCCCACACAGCCCATGGCACCTGCTTCAGCTGGGGAGCGGGGGGGTTGCCGGGATCAAGAGTAGCGGCTCTTGCCGTGGCGGCGCCCTTGGTGCAGCGGCACCCAGGGCAAAAGCATGCTTGTCCGTTGCAAGAGCCGCTACCGTGTCCCAAGCAAGTTTAAGAATTATTTTACGTAGCAAGTTGAGTTCAGGTAAATATACAACGAAGCTGGAAAAATCTATAAATAGAATTCTCTTTAAGCCATTGCAATTTGCCATATCAGTGTCAGTAGCTCTGCATTTCAAGGTAGTACTCCCACGGCCACTGACAACTCATTATCTGGATGCAGGAAAGTTGCAACCTTTCATTAGCCTTCTAGGAGCGGACAAGGGAACACAATACACAGGACAGTATGGGGATACACATTCTTAAACTAACATAGAGGGAAATGGAAGCCAGCTGTCACTGCCCGTGTCCGTCATCATTTCATACATGGCAGCAAAACGGTGCAGAGTAGTATTTTTCTGTTTAAAGAAAGATACTTTATTATACATTGCCCAATTTTTAAAAAGTACACAAACTTTTGCCTGAAGGAGCCTATTTTTCCCATCTACCACTCTCACGTGTCGCTGCCCTCCCTTACCCAGCTATTTTTACTTACACCATTATTTTTCGCTGTAGAAATTTATATTTGGTGCCCTGAGATACAGCAATTAATTGCTCAGCAGTACTTATTTATGTCGGCCTACTGACGACACTGTAACATCGACTTAGAGAGAAACTGCTCAAAGTTTTTTTTTTTAAGTAACATGAACTCTCTGTGTTGTTCTAAATCATTTTGTTCTCCACCGTTTATTTTATTTTTAGATTTTAATTTTGCCACATTTAGGTAACCGTAGCAAGTTATGGAAATAACTGTTTAATCAAGAGGAGTGTTCCACACATAGGGGGTCATTCCGAATTGATCGCAAGCTGAAAAAGTTCGCTGCGCTGCGATTATGAAAAAAACGGCACTTCTGCGCATGCGTATGCGGCGCAGTACGCGCGCGTGACGTACTTTCACAATGGCCAGTGTGTTTTTACACAAGGTCTAGCGAAGCTTTTCAGTCTCACTGCTGGCCGCAGAGTGATTGACATGAAGTGGGCGTTTCTGGGTGTCAACTGACCGTTTTCAGGGAGTGTTCGGAAAAACGCAGGCGTGCCAGGAAAAACGCAGGCATGGCTCGGCGAACGCAGGGCGTGTTTGTGACATCAAATCCGGAACTGAACAGTCTGAAGTGATCGCAAGTGCTGAGTAGGTCTGGAGCTACTCTGAAACTACACAATTTTTTTTTTGTAGCCGCTCTGCGATCCTTTCGTTCGCATTTCTGCTAAGCTAAGATACAATCCCAGAGGGCGGCGGCTTAGCGTTTGCACGGCTGCTAAAAACTGCTAGCGAGCGATCAATTTGGAATGACCCCCATTAATTGTTTATTTATAGAACTACAGCCAACAGTGCCATTTCATTAATGTGATCAGCTAATAGATGCTAAGTCTGTCCCACAATAATTTATTTAAGGAAAGGGGAAGTTAGCTGGTTACTGGGTAACAATGGGCCAAATGTACTAAGGGCTTAATTCAGTAAGGATTGCAAATTCTGGTAAGTAGCAGAATTTGCAATCCTTGTGATCGCACGCTGGGGGCCATTCATTGCAGGGCAAGGCCTCCCAGCAAACTGACCGCCGCCCCTGCCTTGACCAAGCAGAAATAGCGATCACACCACAATTTCTGTTTGATTGCAGAAATTAGGGTTGCCCCCTGCCAGCGCAGCTTGACTGCACCCGCAGGAGGCCCGCTGGCATCTTTCTGATTGCGGCGGCTGTGTGTGATGTCACGCAGCCACCGCGATCATGCCCACACCACGCCCCTGTTTGGGTGAAGACGCCTTGTTTCCCGCCTCTGCCCCTGCAACGCTCCGTCTCCGCCTAGGAAATGGATCCTTGCCGCCCCACCCCTTGAACGACTCTGTCTGATTGACAGGCAGAGGCATTCGCATTTTCTGCGGGCGCCCGCATCCATTTAGTAAATTTTGCTATTGAACCTGAATCAGGCACTAAGCCTTGAAAAGTGATAAATTGCACAGTGTTAAAGTACAAGACAATCAGCTCCTAACTGCAATTTTTCAAACCCAGTCTGCGACATATCAGTTACGAGCTGATTTAGAGATGTGCACTTGAAATTTTTCGGGTTTTGTGTTTTGGTTTTGTGTTCGGTTCCGCGGCCGTGTTTTGGGTTCGACCGCGTTTTGGCAAAACCTCACCGAATTTTTTTTGTCGGATTCTTTCAAAAAACACTAAAAAAACAGCTTAAATCATAGAATTTGGAGGTCATTTTGATCCCAAAGTATTATTAACCTCAAAAACCATAATTTCCACTCATTTTCAGTCAATTCTGAATACCTCACACCTCACAATATTATTTTTAGTCCTAAAATTTGCACCGAGGTCGCTGGATGACTAAGCTAAGCGACCCTAGGGGCCGACACAAACACCGGGCCCATCTAGGAGTGGCACTGCAGTGTCACGCAGGATGGCCCTTCCAAAAAACACTCCCCAAACAGCACATGACGCAAAGAAAAAAAGAGGCGCAATGAGGTAGCTGTGTGAGTAAGATAAGCGACCCTAGTGGCCGACACAAACACCGGGCCCATCTAGGAGTGGCACTGCAGTGTCACGCAGGATGGCCCTTCCAAAAAACACTCCCCAAACAGCACATGACGCAAAGAAAAAAAGAGGCGCAATGAGGTAGCTGTGTGAGTAAGATAAGCGACCCTAGTGGCCGACACAAACACCGGGCCCATCTAGGAGTGGCACTGCAGTGTCACGCAGGATGGCCCTTCCAAAAAACACTCCCCAAACAGCACATGACGCAAAGAAAAAAAGAGGCGCAATGAGGTAGCTGTGTGAGTAAGATAAGCGACCCTAGTGGCCGACACAAACACCGGGCCCATCTAGGAGTGGCACTGCAGTGTCACGCAGGATGGCCCTTCCAAAAAACACTCCCCAAACAGCACATGACGCAAAGAAAAAAAGAGGCGCAATGAGGTAGCTGTGTGAGTAAGATAAGCGACCCTAGTGGCCGACACAAACACCGGGCCCATCTAGGAGTGGCACTGCAGTGTCACGCAGGATGGCCCTTCCAAAAAACACTCCCCAAACAGCACATGACGCAAAGAAAAAAAGAGGCGCAATGAGGTAGCTGTGTGAGTAAGATAAGCGACCCTAGTGGCCGACACAAACACCGAGCCCATCTAGGAGTGGCACTGCAGTGTCACGCAGGATAGCCCTTCCAAAAAACACTACCCAAACAGCACATGACGCAAAGAAAAAAAGAGGCGCAATGAGGTAGCTGTGTGAGTAAGCTAAGCGACCCTAGTGGCCAACACAAACACCTGGCCCATCTAGGAGTGGCACTGCAGTGTCACGCAGGATGGCCCTTCCAAAAAACACTCCCCAAACAGCACATGACGCAAAGAAAAAAAGAGGCGCAATGAGGTAGCTGTGTGAGTAAGATAAGCGACCCTAGTGGCCGACACAAACACCTGGCCCATCTAGGAGTGGCACTGCAGTGTCACGCAGGATGGCCCTTCCAAAAAACACTCCCCAAACAGCACATGACGCAAAGAAAAAAAGAGGCGCAATGAGGTAGCTGTGTGAGTAAGATAAGCGACCCTAGTGGCCGACACAAACACCTGGCCCATCTAGGAGTGGCACTGCAGTGTCACGCAGGATGGCCCTTCTAAAAAACACTCCCCAAACAGCACATGACGCAAAGAAAAAAAGAGGCGCAATGAGGTAGCTGTATGAGTAAGATAAGCGACCCTAGTGGCCGACACAAACACCGGGCCCATCTAGGAGTGGCACTGCAGTGTCACGCAGGATGGCCCTTCCAAAAAACACTCCCCAAACAGCACATGACGCAAAGAAAAAAAGAGGCGCAATGAGGTAGCTGTGTGAGTAAGCTAAGCGACCCTAGTGGCCGACACAAACACCTGGCCCATCTAGGAGTGGCACTGCAGTGTCACGCAGGATGGCCCTTCCAAAAAACACTCCCCAAACAACACATGACGCAAAGAAAAATTAAAGAAAAAAGAGGTGCAAGATGGAATTGTCCTTGGGCCCTCCCACCCACCCTTATGTTGTATAAACAGGACATGCACACTTTAACCAACCCATCATTTCAGTGACAGGGTCTGCCACACGACTGTGACTGAAATGACGGGTTGGTTTGGACCCCCACCAAAAAAGAAGCAATTAATCTCTCCTTGCACAAACTGGCTCTACAGAGGCAAGATGTCCACCTCATCATCATCCTCCGATATATCACCGTGTACTTCCCCCTCCTCACAGATTATCAATTCGTCCCCACTGGAATCCACCATCTCAGCTCCCTGTGTACTTTGTGGAGGCAATTGCTGCTGGTCAATGTCTCCACAGAGGAATTGATTATAATTCATTTTAATGAACATCATCTTCTCCACATTTTCTGGAAGTAACCTCGTACGCCGATTGCTGACAAGGTGAGCGGCGGCACTAAACACTCTTTCGGAGTACACACTTGTGGGAGGGCAACTTAGGTAGAATAAAGCCAGTTTGTGCAAGGGCCTCCAAATTGCCTCTTTTTCCTGCCAGTATAAGTACGGACTGTGTGACGTGCCTACTTGGATGCGGTCACTCATATAATCCTCCACCATTCTTTCAATGGGGAGAGAATCATATGCAGTGACAGTAGACGACATGTCCGTAATCGTTGACAGGTCCTTCAGTCCGGACCAGATGTCAGCATCAGCAGTCGCTCCAGACTGCCCTGCATAACCGCCAGCGGGTGGGCTCGGAATTCTGAGCCTTTTCCTCGCACCCCCAGTTGCGGGAGAATGTGAAGGAGGAGATGTTGACAGGTCGCGTTCCGCTTGACTTGACAATTTTCTCACCAGCAGGTCTTTGAACCCCAGCAGACTTGTGTCTGCCGGAAAGAGAGATCCAAGGTAGGTTTTAAATCTAGGATCGAGCACGGTGGCCAAAATGTAGTGCTCTGATTTCAACAGATTGACCACCCGTGAATCCTTGTTAAGCGAATTAAGGGCTCCATCCACAAGTCCCACATGCCTAGCGGAATCGCTCCGTGTTAGCTCCTCCTTCAATGTCTCCAGCTTCTTCTGCAAAAGCCTGATGAGGGGAATGACCTGACTCAGGCTGGCAGTGTCTGAACTGACTTCACGTGTGGCAAGTTCAAAGGGCAGCAGAACCTTGCACAACGTTGAAATCATTCTCCACTGCGCTTGAGACAGGTGCATTCCACCTCCTATATCGTGCTGAATTGTATAGGCTTGAATGGCCTTTTGCTGCTCCTCCAACCTCTGAAGCATATATAGGGTTGAATTCCACCTCGTTACCACTTCTTGCTTCAGATGATGGCAGGGCAGGTTCAGGCGTTTTTGGTGTTGCTCCAGTCTTCTGTACGTGGTGCCTGTACGCCGAAAGTGTCCCGCAATTCTTCTGGCCACCGACAGCATCTCTTGCACGCCCCTGTCGTTTTTAAAAAAATTCTGCACCACCAAATTCAAGGTATGTGCAAAACATGGGACGTGCTGGAATTTGCCCAGATTTAATGCGCACACAATATTGCTGGCGTTGTCCGATGCCACAAATCCACAGGAGAGTCCAATTGGGGTAAGCCATTCCGCGATGATCTTCCTCAGTTGCCGTAAGAGGTTTTCAGCTGTGTGCGTATTCTGGAAACCGGTGATACAAAGCGTAGCCTGCCTAGGAAAGAGTTGGCGTTTGCGAGATGCTGCTACTGGTGCCGCCGCTGCTGTTCTTGCTGCGGGAGTCCATACATCTACCCAGTGGGCTGTCACAGTCATATAGTCCTGACCCTGCCCTGCTCCACTTGTCCACATGTCCGTGGTTAAGTGGACATTGGGTACAGCTGCATTTTTTAGGACACTGGTGACTCTTTTTCTGAGGTCTGTGTACATTTTCGGTATCGCCTGCCTAGAGAAATGGAACCTAGATGGTATTTGGTACCGGGGACACAGTACCTCCAACAAGTCTCTAGTTGGCTCTGCAGTAATGATGGATACCGGAACCACGTTTCTCACCGCCCAGGATGCCAAGGCCTCAGTTATCCGCTTTGCAGCAGGATGACTGCTGTGATATTTCATCTTCCTCGCAAAGGACTGTTGGACAGTCAATTGCTTGGTGGAAGTAGTAAAAGTGGTCTTACGATTTCCCCTCTGGGATGACCATCGACTCCCAGCAGCAACAACAGCAGCGCCAGCAGCAGTAGGCGTTACATGCAAGGATGCATCGGAGGAATCCCAGGCAGGAGAGGACTCGTCAGAATTGCCAGTGACATGGCCTGCAGGACTATTGGCATTCCTGGGGAAGGAGGAAATTGACACTGAGGGAGTTGGTAGGGTGGTTTGTGTGAGCTTGGTTACAAGAGGAAGGGATTTACTGGTCAGTGGACTGCTTCCGCTGTCGCCCAAAGTTTTTGAACTTGTCACTGACTTATTATGAATACGCTGCAGGTGACGTATAAGGGAGGATGTTCCGAGGTGGTTAACGTCCTTACCCCTACTTATTACAGCTTGACAAAGGCAACACACGGCTTGACAAATGTTGTCCGCATTTCTGTTGAAATACTTCCACACCGAAGAGCTGATTTTTTTGGTATTTTCACCAGGCATGTCAACGGCCATATTCCTCCCACGGACAACAGATGTCTCCCCGGGTGCCTGACTTAAACAAACCACCTCACCATCAGAATCCTCCTTGTCAATTTCCTCCCCAGCGCCAGCAACACCCATATCCTCCTCATCCTGGTGTACTTCAACACTGACATCTTCAATCTGACTATCAGGAACTGGACTGCAGGTGCTCCTTCCAGCACTTGCAGGGGGCGTGCAAATGGTGGAAGGCGCATGCTCTTCACGTCCAGTGTTGGGAAGGTCAGGCATCGCAACCGACACAATTGGACTCTCCTTGTGGATTTGGGATTTCGAAGAACGCACAGTTCTTTGCGGTGCTTTTGCCAGCTTGAGTCTTTTCATTTTTCTAGCAAGAGGCTGAGTGCTTCCATCCTCATGTGAAGCTGAACCACTAGCCATGAACATAGGCCAGGGCCTCAGCCGTTCCTTGCCACTCCGTGTGGTAAATGGCATATTGGCAAGTTTACGCTTCTCCTCCGACAATTTTATTTTAGATTTTGGAGTCCTTTTTTTACTGATATTTGGTGTTTTGGATTTTACATGCTCTGTACTATGACATTGGGCATCGGCCTTGGCAGACGACGTTGCTGGCATTTCATCGTCTCGGCCATGACTAGTGGCAGCAGCTTCAGCACGAGGTGGAAGTGGATCTTGATCTTTCCCTAATTTTGGAACCTCAACATTTTTGTTCTCCATATTTTAATAGGCACAACTAAAAGGCACCTCAGGAAAACAATGGAGATGGATGGATACTAGTATACTTATGGATGGACGAGCGACTGCCGACACAGAGGTAGCTACAGCCGTGGACTACCGTACTGTGTCTGCTGCTAATATAGACTGGATGATAATGAGATGAAATCAATATATATATATATAATATCACTAGTACTGCAGCCGGACAGGTATATATATTTATTATGTAATGACTGATGACGGACCTGCTGGACACTGTCAGCTCAGCAGCACCGCAGACTGCTACAGTAAGCTACTATAGTAGTATGTATAAAGAAGAAAGAAAAAAAAAACCACGGGTAGGTGGTATACAATTATGGATGGACGAGCGACTGCCGACACAGAGGTAGCTACAGCCGTGGACTACCGTACTGTGTCTGCTGCTAATATAGACTGGATGATAATGAGATGAAATCAATATATATATATATATATAATATCACACTAGTACTGCAGCCGGACAGGTAGATATATTTATTATGTAATGACTGATGACGGACCTGCTGGACACTGTCAGCTCAGCAGCACCGCAGACTGCTACAGTAAGCTACTATAGTGGTATGTATAAAGAAGAAAGAAAAAAAAAACCACGGGTAGGTGGTATACAATTATGGATGGACCAGCGACTGCCGACACAGAGGTAGCTACAGCCGTGGACTACCGTACTGTGTCTGCTGCTAATATAGACTGGATAATAATGAGATGAAATCAATATATATATATATATAATATCACACTAGTACTGCAGCCGGACAGGTAGATATATTTATTATGTAATGACTGATGACGGACCTGCTGGACACTGTCAGCTCAGCAGCACCGCAGACTGCTACAGTAAGCTACTATAGTAGTATGTATAAAGAAGAAAGAAAAAAAAAAACCACGGGTAGGTGGTATACAATTATGGATGGACGAGCGACTGCCGACACAGAGGTAGCTACAGCCGTGGACTACCGTACTGTGTCTGCTGCTAATATAGACTGGATGATAATGAGATGAAATCAATATATATATATATAATATCACACTAGTACTGCAGCCGGACAGGTAGATATATTTATTATGTAATGACTGATGACGGACCTGCTGGACACTGTCAGCTCAGCAGCACCGCAGACTGCTACAGTAAGCTACTATAGTAGTATGTATAAAGAAGAAAGAAAAAAAAAAACCACGGGTAGGTGGTATACAATTATGGATGGACCAGCGACTGCCGACACAGAGGTAGCTACAGCCGTGGACTACCGTACTGTGTCTGCTGCTAATATAGACTGGATGATAATGAGATGAAATCAATATATATATATATATATATAATATCACACTAGTACTGCAGCCGGACAGGTAGATATATTTATTATGTAATGACTGATGACGGACCTGCTGGACACTGTCAGCTCAGCAGCACCGCAGACTGCTACAGTAAGCTACTATAGTAGTATGTATAAAGAAGAAAGAAAAAAAAAACCACGGGTAGGTGGTATACAATTATGGATGGACGAGCGACTGCCGACACAGAGGTAGCTACAGCCGTGGACTACCGTACTGTGTCTGCTGCTAATATAGACTGGATGATAATGAGATGAAATCAATATATATATATATAATATCACACTAGTACTGCAGCCGGACAGGTAGATATATTTATTATGTAATGACTGATGACGGACCTGCTGGACACTGTCAGCTCAGCAGCACCGCAGACTGCTACAGTAAGCTACTATAGTAGTATGTATAAAGAAGAAGAAAGAAAAAAAAAAAAAAACGGGTAGGTGGTATACAATATTATATATATATTATATACAATTATATATATATATATATATATATATATATATTATATATATTAAACTGGTGGTGACTATTAAACTGGTGGTCAGGTCACTGGTCACACTATCAGCAACTTGCAAGTAGTACTCCTAAGCAGACAATCACAATATATATTATACTGGTGGTCAGTGTGGTCACAATGGCAGTGTGGCACTCTGGCAGCAAAAGTGTGCACTGTACGTTATATGTACTCCTGAGTCCTGCTCTCAGACTCTAACTGCTCCCCACTGTCAGTGTCTCCCCCACAAGTCAGATATACATTATACAGTCACACTATCTATCTATCTATCTATCACTTCAGCAAGTAGTAGTACTCCTCCTAAAGTACTCCTCCTAATGCTCCCCAAAATTACTACTGTGTCTCTCTCTACTCTAGTCTCACTCTCTTCTCTATAAACGGAGAGGACGCCAGCCACGTCCTCTTCCTATGAATCTCAATGCACGTGTGAAAATGGCGGCGACGCGCGGCTCCTTATATAGAATCCGAGTCTCGCGATAGAATCCGAGCCTCGCGAGAATCCGACAGCGGGATGATGACGTTCGGGCGCGCTCGGGTTAACCGAGCAAGGCGGGAAGATCCGAGTCGCTCGGCCCCGTGTAAAAAAAAATGAAGTTCGGGCGGGTTCGGATTCCGAGGAACCGAACCCGCTCATCTCTACTTTACAACCGTGAAATTTATCACTTTTCAAGGCTTAGTACATCTCACCCAATGTTTTTGATACCCTGACTGGTAAAAATAAATAAAATCATAATACAGTGGTACTGGTGCTCCAGCCAATCATCTCCCAACTGTCATGTGTTCAGCTCCTATCATGTGTTTGAAAAATGACAGTTGGGAGCTGATTGGCTGGAGCATCATTATCACACGGATCGTGTTTTATCATTCATGATGAGTTTTAACACTCGCTGATAAATGGGCCCCTTAAACTCCATGTTATAGGATTAAATATATCTGCATGTTACCATAATAGCAATTAAACTGAACATTAATTAAGTTTTTGAAAACATTTTAATATAGTTTGCATCATTCTTTTCATCACTAATGAACCACTTTGGTTTTAATTTTAGTGTAAATCCCTGTAAGCAGTAAAGTGGGCAATACTGTATATACAATTGTTAAAATGGGCTATACTGTAGAGAATGATTAATTGAGGGGTATACTGTATTATGGAACTCTCAAATCTGATTGGCTAATTTCCAGGCATTATGCTAATGCCCTGGAATATTGGTAGACAGCCAGCCAGTTAAATACCCTGAATAACAATCACAATGGTATCGTGTTCAGTGGAGTCTAGCTCACCTTGGTGACAAGTACCCACAGAGTTTTTATTAGGGCAGATTGTGATTACCACAAAGGTCATAATTTAGAGTTGATCGCAGCAGCAAATTTGTCAGCAGTTGGGCAAAACAATGTGCCCTGGGGAGAGGGGGGTGGGGGGGGGAGGAATAACATGTGCAGAGAGATTAGATTCGGGTGAGGTGTGTTCAAACTGAAATCTAAACTGCAGTGTAAATACAAAGCAGCCAGTATTTACCCTGCACAGAAACAATATAGCCCACCCAAATCTAACTCTCTCTGCACATGTTATATCTGCCCACCCCCCTGCAGTGCACATGGTTTTGCCCAACTGCTAACAAATTTGCTGCTGCCATCAACTCTGAATTACCCCCAATGGGTATCCGTTCACATGGTCGACCATGTTATGGTCGACAGTCATTAGGTCGACCACTATTAGTCGACATTGACATGGTCGACATGTACACATGGTCGACACATTAAAATGGTCGACACATGAAAGGTCGACACATGAAAAGGTCGACGTGTTTTTCTTTACTTTTTCTTCTTTTGGGGAACTTTTCCATACTTTACGATCCACGTGGACTACGATTGGAACGGTAATCTGTGCCGAGCGAAGCGGTAGCGGAGCGAAGGCACCATGCCCGAAGCATGGCGAGCGAAGCGAGCCATGCGAGGGGACTCGGTGCACTAATTGGGGTTCCCAGTCACTTTACGCAAAAAACGAAACAAAAAAAAGTTTAAAAACTCATGTCGACCTTTTCATGTGTCGACCTTTCACGTGTCGGCCATTTTCATGTGTCGACCATGTGTCCATGTCGACCATGTCAATGTCGACCAATAGTGGTCGACCTAATGACTGTCGACCATAACATGGTCGACCATTCATACCGGAACCCCCCCAATGGCCCATTAGAAGTGATCAATAAGAACTTTGAGGTTCTGTGTAGTGCATGCTGGAGGCTTCTGCTGACTTGCCAGATTCCACTCCTCCTTCTATATGTAATCCTCACTAAAATCAACCAAACAGTGCAGCATATTGTCATTAAAAATATAAAGATGTTGATTTTGCACCACTGCAGTAAATAAAATACATGTACTAATTAAATTTTACGTCAGTGATGGAAGAGACTACGGTGAAGACTATTGTCTCCAAGCTATATATCATTACAGGCATCTATTGTCTGACAAATAATAATTAGACCGCAATATACACATTAATGGGAATCATTTGTGATATTTAAAAAAAAAAAAAAAAAGCTGAAACAAGTAACAAAAAATAGCCGACATCCTTCTATTAGTGAAATCGATCTGAAAAATAAAAAACAAAGTCAAGATTTGTTCAATTAAAGTTTTGGCTTAGCATTCAGGGTTTTTTGGGGTTCCCGGTCACTCTACGAAGAAAACGACACCAAAATAACATGAATAACTCATGTCGACCTTTTGACCTGTCGACCTAGAACATGTCGACCTAAAGACCCTGTCGACCTAGACACCCTGTCGACCTAGTTACTGTCGACCAATAGTGGTCGACCTAGACATTGTCGACCTAGTTACTGTCGACTTTCAATACCACACCCAGAAAATAAATACAGTATATCAAACACAAATTTCAGATCAAAACAGATTACACGCAACTTTAACGTTCCTTACTATAGAGAATAAATCAATGCTAAATAAAAAAACAGGATTTTAATACCTACCAGTAAATCCTTTTTTCCTAGTCCATAGAGGATGCTGGGGTCCACTTTAGTACCATGGGGTATAGACGGTTCCGCAGGAGCCATGGGCTTTAAGACTTTTCAAGGGTGTGAACTGGCTCCTCCCTCTATGCCCCTCCTCCAAACCTCAGTTATAGGAACTGTGCCCAGGGAGACGGACATTTCGAGGAAAGGATTTACTTACAGTTTAATGGTGAGATTCAAACCAGCTCACACCTCAACTAGAGATGTGCACCGGAAATTTTTCGGGTTTTGTGTTTTGGTTTTGGGTTCGGTTCCGCTGCCGTGTTTTGGGATCGAACGCGTTTTGGCAAAACCTCACCAAATTTTTTTTGTCGGATTCGGGTGTGTTTTGGATTCGGGTGTTTTTTTCAAAAAACCCTAAAAAACAGCTTAAATCATAGAATTTGGGGGTCATTTTGATCCCAAAGTATTATTAACCTCAATAACCATAATTTCCACTCATTTTCAGTCTATTCTGAACACCTCACACCTCACAATATTATTTTTAGTCCTAAAATTTGCACCGAGGTCGCTGGATGACTAAGCTCAGCGACCCAAGTGGCCGACACAAACACCTGGCCCATCTAGGAGTGGCACTGCAGTGTCACGCAGGATGGCCCTTCCAAAAAATACTCCCCAAACAGCGCATGACGCAAAGAAGAAAAAAAAGAGGCGCAATGAGGTAGCTGTGTGACTAAGCTCAGCGACCCTAGTGGCCGACACAAACACCTGGCCCATCTAGGAGTGGCACTGCAGTGTCAGGCAGGATGGCCCTTCCAAAAAACACTCTCCAAACAGCACATGACGCAAAGAAAAAAAGAGGCGCAATGAGGTAGCTGTGTGAGTAAGCTCAGCGACCCTAGTGGCCGACACAAACACCTGGCCCATCTAGGAGTGGCACTGCAGTGTCACGCAGGATGGCCCTTCAAAAAAACACTCCCCAAACAGCACATGATGCAAAGAAAAAAAGAGGCGCAAAGAGGTAGCTGTGTGACTAAGCTCAGCGACCCAAGTGGCCGACACAAACACCTGGCCCATCTAGGAGTGGCACTGCAGTGTCAGGCAGGATGGCCCTTCCAAAAAATACTCCCCAAACAGCACATGACGCAAAGAAAAAAAGAGGCGCAATGAGGTAGCTGTGTGAGAAAGCTAAGCGACCCTAATGGCCGACACAAACACCTGGCCCATCTAGGAGTGGCACTGCAGTGTCACGCAGGCTGGCCCTTCCAAAAAACACTCCCCAAACAGCACATGACGCAAAGAAAAAAAGAGGCGCAATGAGGTAGCTGTGTGAGTAAGCTAAGCGACCCTAGTGGCCGACACAAACACCTGGCCCATCTAGGAGTGGCACTGCAGTGTCACGCAGGCTGGCCCTTCCAAAAAACACTCCCCAAACAGCACATGACGCAAAGAAAAATGAAAGAAAAAAGAGGTGCAAGATGGAATTGTCCTTGGGCCCTCCCACCCACCCTTATGTTGTATAAACAGGACATGCACACTTTAACCAACCCATCATTTCAGTGACAGGGTCTGCCACACGACTGTGACTGAAATGACGGGTTGGTTTGGACCCCCACCAAAAAACAAGCAATTAATCTCTCCTTGCACAAACTGGCTCTACAGAGGCAAGATGTCCACCTCATCATCATCCTCCGATTCATCACCGTGTACATCCCCCTCCTCACAGATTATCAATTCGTCCCCACTGGAATCCACCATCACAGCTCCCTGTGTACTTTGTGGAGGCAATTGCTGCTGGTGAATGTCTCCATGGAGGAATTGATTATAATTCATTTTAATGAACATCATCTTCTCCACATTTTCTGGAAGTAACCTCGTACGCCGATTGCTGACAAGGTGAGCGGCGGCACTAAACACTCTTTCGGAGTACACACTTGTGGGAGGGCAACTTAGGTAGAATAAAGCCAGTTTGTGCAAGGGCCTCCAAATTGCCTCTTTTTCCTGCCAGTATACGTACGGACTGTCTGACGTGCCTACTTGGATGCGGTCACTCATATAATCCTCCACCATTCTTTCAATGGGGAGAGAATCATATGCAGTGACAGTAGACGACATGTCCGTAATCGTTGTCAGGTCCTTCAGTCCGGACCAGATGTCAGCATCAGCAGTCGCTCCAGACTGCCCTGCATCACCGCCAGCGGGTGGGCTCGGAATTCTGAGCCTTTTCCTCGCACCCCCAGTTGCGGGAGAATGTGAAGGAGGAGATGTTGACAGGTCGCGTTCCGCTTGACTTGACAATTTTCTCACCAGCAGTTCTTTGAACCCCTGCAGACTTGTGTCTGCCGGAAAGAGAGATCCAAGGTAGGGTTTAAATCTAGGATCGAGCACGGTGGCCAAAATGTAGTGCTCTGATTTCAACAGATTGACCACCCGTGAATCCTTGTTAAGCGAATTAAGGGCTCCAGCCACAAGTCCCACATGCCTAGCGGAATCGCTCTGTGTTAGCTCCTCCTTCAATGTCTCCAGCTTCTTCTGCAAAAGCCTGATGAGGGGAATGACCTGACTCAGGCTGGCAGTGTCTGAACTGACTTCACGTGTGGCAAGTTCAAAAGGTTGCAGAACCTTGCACAACGTTGAAATCATTCTCCACTGCGCTTGAGACAGGTGCATTCCACCTCCTATATCGTGCTCAGTTGTATAGGCTTGAATGGCCTTTTGCTGCTCCTCCAACCTCTGAAGCACATAGAGGGTTGAATTCCACCTCGTTACCACTTCTTGCTTCAGATGATGGCAGGGCAGGTTCAGGCGTTTTTGGTGTTGCTCCAGTCTTCTGTACGTGGTGCCTGTACGCCGAAAGTGTCCCGCAATTCTTCTGGCCACCGACAGCATCTCTTGCACGCCCCTCTCGTTTTTTAAATAATTCTGCACCACCAAATTCAAGGTATGTGCAAAACATGGGACGTACTGGAATTTGCCCATATTTAATGCACACACAATATTGCTGGCGTTGTCCGATGCCACAAATCCACAGGAGAGTCCAATTGGGGTAAGCCATTCTGCGATGATCTTCCTCAGTTGCCGTAAGAGGTTTTTAGCTGTGTGCGTATTCTGGAAAGCGGTGATACAAAGCGTAGCCTGCCTAGGAAAGAGTTGGCGTTTGCGAGATGCTGCTACTGGTGCCGCCGCTGCTGTTCTTGCGGCGGGAGTCCATACATCTACCCAGTGGGCTGTCACAGTCATATAGTCCTGAGTCTGCCCTGCTCCACTTGTCCACATGTCCGTGGTTAAGTGGACATTGGGTACAACTGCATTTTTTAGGACACTGGTGAGTCTTTTTCTGAGGTCTGTGTACATTTTCGGTATCGCCTGCCTAGAGAAATGGAACCTAGATGGTATTTGGTACCGGGGACACAGTACCTCAAACAAGTCTATAGTTGGCTCTGCAGTAATGATGGATACCGGAACCACGTTTCTCACCGCCCAGGATGCCAAGGCCTCAGTTATCCGCTTTGCAGCAGGATGACTGCTGTGATATTTCAACTTCCTCGCAAAGGACTGTTGGACAGTCAATTGCTTGGTGGAAGTAGTAAAAGTGGTCTTACGACTTCCCGTCTGGGATGACCATCGACTCCCAGCAGCAACAACAGCAGCGCCAGCAGCAGTAGGCGTTACACGCAAGGATGCATCGGAGGAATCCCAGGCAGGAGAGGACTCGTCAGAATTGCCAGTGACATGGCCTGCAGGACTATTGGCATTCCTGGGGAAGGAGGAAATTGACACTGAGGGAGTTGGTGTGGTGGTTTGCGTGAGCTTGGTTACAAGAGGAAGGGATTTACTGGTCAGTGGACTGCTTCCGCTGTCGCCCAAAGTTTTTGAACTTGTCACTGACTTATGATGAATGCGCTGCAGGTGACGTATAAGGGAGGATGTTCCGAGGTGGTTAACGTCCTTACCCCTACTTATTACAGCTTGACAAAGGCAACACACGGCTTGACAAATGTTGTCCGCATTTCTGTTGAAATACTTCCACACCGAAGAGCTGATTTTTTTGGTATTTTCACCAGGCATGTCAATGGCCATATTCCTCCCACGGACAACAGGTGTCTCCCCGGGTGCCTGACTTAAACAAACCACCTCACCATCAGAATCCTCCTGGTCAATTTCCTCCCGAGCGCCAGCAACACCCATATCCTCCTCATCCTGGTGTACTTCAACACTGACATCTTCAATCTGACTATCAGGAACTGGACTGCGGGTGCTCCTTCCAGCACTTGCAGGGGGCGTGCAAATGGTGGAAGGCGCATGCTCTTCACGTCCAGTGTTGGGAAGGTCAGGCATCGCAACCGACACAATTGGACTCTCCTTGTGGATTTGTGATTTCGAAGAACGCACAGTTCTTTGCTGTGCTTTTGCCAGCTTAAGTCTTTTCATTTTTCTAGCGAGAGGCTGAGTGCTTCCATCCTCATGTGAAGCTGAACCACTAGCCATGAACATAGGCCAGGGCCTCAGCCGTTCCTTGCCACTCCGTGTGGTAAATTGCATATTGGCAAGTTTACGCTTCTCCTCCGACGATTTTATTTTAGATTTTTGAGTCCTTTTTTTACTGATATTTGGTGTTTTGGATTTTACATGCTCTGTACTATGACATTGGGCATCGGCCTTGGCAGACGACGTTGATGGCATTTCATCGTCTCGGCCAGGACTAGTGGCAGCAGCTTCAGCACGAGGTGGAAGTCGATCTTGATCTTTCCCTATTTTTGGAACCTCAACATTTTTGTTCTCCATATTTTAATAGGCACAACTAAAAGGCACCTCAGGTAAACAATGGAGATGGATGGATACTAGTATACTTATGGATGACGAGTGACTGCCGACACAGAGGTAGCTACAGCCGCGGACTACCGTACTGCGTCTGCTAGTAAAGACTGGATGATAATGATATAAAAAATATATATTTATCACTACTGCAGGACAGGTATATATTATATAATGACGGACCTGCTGGACACTGTCAGCAGCAGACTCCTAAACTACTAGTATGAAGAAGATAGAAAAAAAAACCCCACCACAGGTAGGTATACAATTATGGACGAGCACTGCCGACACAGAGGTAGCTACAGCCGTGGACTACCGTACTGCGTCTGCTAGTATAGACTGGATGATAATGATATAAAAAATATATATATATCACTACTGCAGGACAGGTATATATTATATAATGACGGACCTGCTGGACACTGTCAGCAGCAGACTCCTAAACTACTAGTATGAAGAAGATAGAAAAAAAAACCCCCACCACAGGTAGGTATACAATTATGGACGAGCACTGCCGACACAGAGGTAGCTACAGCCATGGACTACCGTACTGCGTCTGCTAGTATAGACTGGATGATAATGATATAAAAAATATATATATATCACTACTGCAGGACAGGTATATATTATATAATGACGGACCTGCTGGACACTGTCAGCAGCAGACTCCTAAACTACTAGTATGAAGAAGATAGAAAAAAAAACCCCACCACAGGTAGGTATACAATTATGGACGAGCACTGCCGACACAGAGGTAGCTACAGCCGTGGACTACCGTACTGCGTCTGCTAGTATAGACTGGATGATAATGATATAAAAAATATATATATATCACTACTGCAGGACAGGTATATATTATATAATGACGGACCTGCTGGACACTGTCAGCAGCAGACTCCTAAACTACTAGTATGAAGAAGATAGAAAAAAAAAACCCACCACAGGTAGGTATACAATTATGGACGAGCACTGCCGACACAGAGGTAGCTACAGCCGTGGACTACCGTACTGCGTCTGCTAGTATAGACTGGATGATAATGATATAAAAAATATATATATATCACTACTGCAGGACAGGTATATATTATATAATGACGGACCTGCTGGACACTGTCAGCAGCAGACTCCTAAACTACTAGTATGAAGAAGATAGAAAAAAAACCCCACCACAGGTAGGTATACAATTATGGACGAGCACTGCCGACACAGAGGTAGCTACAGCCGTGGACTACCGTACTGCGTCTGCTAGTATAGACTGGATGATAATGATATAAAAAATATATATATATCACTACTGCAGGACAGGTATATATTATATAATGACGGACCTGCTGGACACTGTCAGCAGCAGACTCCTAAACTACTAGTATGAAGAAGATAGAACAAAAAACCCACCACAGGTAGGTATACAATTATGGACGAGCACTGCCGACACAGAGGTAGCTACAGCCGTGGACTACCATACTGCGTCTGCTAGTATAGACTGGATGATAATGATATAAAATATATATATATATATCACTACTGCAGGACAGGTATATATTATATAATGACGGACCTGCTGGACACTGGCAGCAGCAGACTCCTAAACTACTAGTATGAAGAAGATAGAAAAAAAAACCCACCACAGGTAGGTATACAATTATGGACGAGCACTGCCGACACAGAGGTAGATACAGCCGTGGACTACCGTACTGCGTCTGCTAGTATAGACTGGATGATAATGATATAAAAAATATATATATCACTACTGCAGGACAGGTATATATTATATAATGACGGACCTGCTGGACACTGTCAGCAGCAGACTCCTAAACTACTAGTATGAAGAAGATAGAAAAAAAAACCACCACAGGTAGGTATACAATTATGGACGAGCACTGCCGACACAGAGGTAGCTACAGCCGTGGACTACCGTACTGCGTCTGCTAGTATAGACTGGATGATAATGATATAAAAAATATATATATATATCACTACTGCAGGACAGGTATATATTATATAATGACGGACCTGCTGGACACTGTCAGCAGCAGACTCCTAAACTACTAGTATGAAGAAGATAGAAAAAAAAAACCACCACAGGTAGGTATACAATTATGGACGAGCACTGCCGACACAGAGGAAGCTACAGCCGTGGACTACCGTACTGCGTCTGCTAGTATAGACTGGATGATAATGATATAAAAAATATATATATATCACTACTGCAGGACAGGTATATATTATATAATGACGGACCTGCTGGACACTGTCAGCAGCAGACTCCTAAACTACTAGTATGAAGAAGAAAGAAAAAAAAAAACCACCACAGGTAGGTATACAATTATGGACGAGCACTGCCGACACAGAGGTAGCTACAGCCGTGGACTACCGTACTGCGTCTGCTAGTATAGACTGGATGATAATGATATAAAATATATATATATATCACTACTGCAGGACAGGTATATATTATATAATGATGGACCTGCTGGACACTGTCAGCAGCAGACTCCTAAACTACTAGTATGAAGAAGATAGAAAAAAAACCCCACCACAGGTAGGTATACAATTATGGACGAGCACTGCCGACACAGAGGTAGCTACAGCCGTGGACTACCGTACTGCGTCTGCTAGTATAGACTGGATGATAATGATATAAAAAATATATATATATCACTACTGCAGGACAGGTATATATTATATAATGACGGACCTGCTGGACACTGTCAGCAGCAGACTCCTAAACTACTAGTATGAAGAAGATAGAAAAAAAAAACCACCACAGGTAGGTATACAATTATGGACGAGCACTGCCGACACAGAGGTAGCTACAGCCGTGGACTACCGTACTGCGTCTGCTAGTATAGACTGGATGATAGTGATATAAAAAATATATATATATCACTACTGCAGGACAGGTATATATTATATAATGACGGACCTGCTGGACACTGTCAGCAGCAGACTCCTAAACTACTAGTATGAAGAAGATAGAAAAAAAAACCCACCACAGGTAGGTATACAATTATGGACGAGCACTGCCGACACAGAGGTAGCTACAGCCGTGGACTACCGTACTGCGTCTGCTAGTATAGACTGGATGATAATGATATAAAAAATATATATATATCACTACTGCAGGACAGGTATAAATTATATAATGACGGACCTGCTGGACACTGTCAGCAGCAGACTCCTAAACTACTAGTATGAAGAAGATAGAAAAAAAAACCACCACAGGTAGGTATACAATTATGGACGAGCACTGCCGACACAGAGGTAGCTACAGCCGTGGACTACCGTACTGCGTCTGCTAGTATAGACTGGATGATAATGATATAAAAATATATATATATCACTACTGCAGGACAGGTATATATTATATAATGACGGACCTGCTGGACACTGTCAGCAGCAGACTCCTAAACTACTAGTATGAAGAAGATAGAAAAAAAAACCCACCACAGGTAGGTATACAATTATGGACGAGCACTGCCGACACAGAGGTAGCTACAGCCGTGGACTACCGTACTGTGTCTGCTAGTATAGACTGGATGATAATGATATAAAAATATATATATATCACTACTGCAGGACAGGTATATATTATATAATGACGGACCTGCTGGACACTGTCAGCAGCAGACTCCTAAACTACTAGTATGAAGAAGATAGAAATAAAAACCCACCACAGGTATGTATACAATTATGGACGAGCACTGCCGACACACAGGAAGCTACAGCCGTGGACTACCGTACTGCGTCTGCTAGTATAGACTGGATGATAATGATATAAAAAATATATATATATCACTACTGCAGGACAGGTATATATTATATAATGACGGACCTGCTGGACACTGTCAGCAGCAGACTCCTAAACTACTAGTATGAAGAAGATAGAAAAAAAAACCCACCACAGGTAGGTATACAATTATGGACGAGCACTGCCGACACAGAGGTAGCTACAGCCGTGGACTACCGTACTGCGTCTGCTAGTATAGACTGGATGATAGTGATATAAAAAATATATATATATCACTACTGCAGGACAGGTATATATTATATAATGACGGACCTGCTGGACACTGTCAGCAGCAGACTCCTAAACTACTAGTATGAAGAAGATAGAAAAAAAAACCCACCACAGGTAGGTATACAATTATGGACGAGCACTGCCGACACAGAGGTAGCTACAGCCGTGGACTACCGTACTGCGTCTGCTAGTATAGACTGGATGATAATGATATAAAAAATATATATATATCACTACTGCAGGACAGGTATAAATTATATAATGACGAACCTGCTGGACACTGTCAGCAGCAGACTCCTAAACTACTAGTATGAAGAAGATAGAAAAAAAACCCCACCACAGGTAGGTATACAATTATGGACGAGCACTGCCGACACAGAGGTAGCTACAGCCGTGGACTACCGTACTGCGTCTGCTAGTATAGACTGGATGATAATGATATAAAAATATATATATATCACTACTGCAGGACAGGTATATATTATATAATGACGGACCTGCTGGACACTGTCAGCAGCAGACTCCTAAACTACTAGTATGAAGAAGATAGAAAAAAAAACCCCACCACAGGTAGGTATACAATTATGGACGAGCACTGCCGACACAGAGGAAGCTACAGCCGTGGACTACCGTACTGCGTCTGCTAGTATAGACTGGATGATAATGATATAAAAAATATATATATATCACTACTGCAGGACAGGTATATATTATATAATGACGGACCTGCTGGACACTGTCAGCAGCAGACTCCTAAACTACTAGTATGAAGAAGATAGAAAAAAAAAACCCACCACAGGTAGGTATACAATTATGGACGAGCACTGCCGACACAGAGGTAGCTACAGCCGTGGACTACCGTACTGCGTCTGCTAGTATAGACTGGATGATAATGATATAAAATATATATATATATCACTACTGCAGGACAGGTATATATTATATAATGACGGACCTGCTGGACACTGTCAGCAGCAGACTCCTAAACTACTAGTATGAAGAAGATAGAAAAAAAACCCCACCACAGGTAGGTATACAATTATGGACGAGCACTGCCGACACAGAGGTAGCTACAGCCGTGGACTACCGTACTGCGTCTGCTAGTATAGACTGGATGATAATGATATAAAAAATATATATATATCACTACTGCAGGACAGGTATATATTATATAATGACGGACCTGCTGGACACTGTCAGCAGCAGACTCCTAAACTACTAGTATGAAGAAGATAGAAAAAAAAACCCACCACAGGTAGGTATACAATTATGGACGAGCACTGCCGACACAGAGGAAGCTACAGCCGTGGACTACCGTACTGCGTCTGCTAGTATAGACTGGATGATAATGATATAAAAAATATATATATATCACTACTGCAGGACAGGTATATATTATATAATGACGGACCTGCTGGACACTGTCAGCAGCAGACTCCTAAACTACTAGTATGAAGAAGATAGAAAAAAAAAAACCACCACAGGTAGGTATACAATTATGGACGAGCACTGCCGACACAGAGGTAGCTACAGCCGTGGACTACCGTACTGCGTCTGCTAGTATAGACTGGATGATAATGATATAAAAAATATATATATATCACTACTGCAGGACAGGTATATATTATATAATGACGGACCTGCTGGACACTGTCAGCAGCAGACTCCTAAACTACTAGTATGAAGAAGATAGAAAAAAAAAACCACCACAGGTAGGTATACAATTATGGACGAGCACTGCCGACACAGAGGTAGCTACAGCCGTGGACTACCGTACTGCGTCTGCTAGTATAGACTGGATGATAATGATATAAAAAATATATATATATCACTACTGCAGGACAGGTATATATTATATAATGATGGACCTGCTGGACACTGTCAGCAGCAGACTCCTAAACTACTAGTATGAAGAAGATAGAAAAAAAAAATCCACCACAGGTAGGTATACAATTATGGACGAGCACTGCCGACACAGAGGTAGCTACAGCCGTGGACTACCGTACTGCGTCTGCTAGTATAGACTGGATGATAATGATATAAAAAATATATATATATCACTACTGCAGGACAGGTATATATTATATAATGACGGACCTGCTGGACACTGTCAGCAGCAGACTCCTAAACTACTAGTATGAAGAAGATAGAAAAAAAAACCCCACCACAGGTAGGTATACAATTATGGACGAGCACTGCCGACACAGAGGTAGCTACAGCCGTGGACTACCGTACTGCGTCTGCTAGTATAGACTGGATGATAATGATATAAAAAATATATATATATATATCACTACTGCAGGACAGGTATATATTATATAATGATGGACCTGCTGGACACTGTCAGCAGCAGACTCCTAAACTACTAGTATGAAGAAGATAGAAAAAAAAACCCACCACAGGTAGGTATACAATTATGGACGAGCACTGCCGACACAGAGGTAGCTACAGCCGTGGACTACCGTACTGCGTCTGCTAGTATAGACTGGATGATAGTGATATAAAAAATATATATATATCACTACTGCAGGACAGGTATATATTATATAATGACGGACCTGCTGGACACTGTCAGCAGCAGACTCCTAAACTACTAGTATGAAGAAGATAGAAAAAAAAACCCCACCACAGGTAGGTATACAATTATGGACGAGCACTGCCGACACAGAGGTAGCTACAGCCGTGGACTACCGTACTGCGTCTGCTAGTATAGACTGGATGATAATGATATAAAAAATATATATATATCACTACTGCAGGACAGGTATAAATTATATAATGACGGACCTGCTGGACACTGTCAGCAGCAGACTCCTAAACTACTAGTATGAAGAAGATAGAAAAAAAAATCCACCACAGGTAGGTATACAATTATGGACGAGCACTGCCGACACAGAGGTAGCTACAGCCGTGGACTACCGTACTGCGTCTGCTAGTATAGACTGGATGATAATGATATAAAAATATATATATATCACTACTGCAGGACAGGTATATATTATATAATGACGGACCTGCTGGACACTGTCAGCAGCAGACTCCTAAACTACTAGTATGAAGAAGATAGAAAAAAAAACCACCACAGGTAGGTATACAATTATGGACGAGCACTGCCGACACAGAGGTAGCTACAGCCGTGGACTACCGTACTGTGTCTGCTAGTATAGACTGGATGATAATGATATAAAAATATATATATATCACTACTGCAGGACAGGTATATATTATATAATGACGGACCTGCTGGACACTGTCAGCAGCAGACTCCTAAACTACTAGTATGAAGAAGATAGAAAAAAAAACCCACCACAGGTAGGTATACAATTATGGACGAGCACTGCCGACACAGAGGAAGCTACAGCCGTGGACTACCGTACTGCGTCTGCTAGTATAGACTGGATGATAATGATATAAAAAATATATATATATCACTACTGCAGGACAGGTATATATTATATAATGACGGACCTGCTGGACACTGTCAGCAGCAGACTCCTAAACTACTAGTATGAAGAAGATAGAAAAAAAACCCACCACAGGTAGGTATACAATTATGGACGAGCACTGCCGACACAGAGGTAGCTACAGCCGTAGACTACCGTACTGCGTCTGCTAGTATAGACTGGATGATAGTGATATAAAAAATATATATATATATCACTACTGCAGGACAGGTATATATTATATAATGACGGACCTGCTGGACACTGTCAGCAGCAGACTCCTAAACTACTAGTATGAAGAAGATAGAAAAAAAAACCACCACAGGTAGGTATACAATTATGGACGAGCACTGCCGACACAGAGGTAGCTACAGCCGTGGACTACCGTACTGCGTCTGCTAGTATAGACTGGATGATAATGATATAAAAAATATATATATATCACTACTGCAGGACAGGTATAAATTATATAATGACGGACCTGCTGGACACTGTCAGCAGCAGACTCCTAAACTACTAGTATGAAGAAGATAGAAAAAAAAACCCACCACAGGTAGGTATACAATTATGGACGAGCACTGCCGACACAGAGGTAGCTACAGCCGTGGACTACCGTACTGCGTCTGCTAGTATAGACTGGATGATAATGATATAAAAATATATATATATCACTACTGCAGGACAGGTATATATTATATAATGACGGACCTGCTGGACACTGTCAGCAGCAGACTCCTAAACTACTAGTATGAAGAAGATAGAAAAAAAAACCCCACCACAGGTAGGTATACAATTATGGACGAGCACTGCCGACACAGAGGAAGCTACAGCCGTGGACTACCGTACTGCGTCTGCTAGTATAGACTGGATGATAATGATATAAAAAATATATATATATCACTACTGCAGGACAGGTATATATTATATAATGACGGACCTGCTGGACACTGTCAGCAGCAGACTCCTAAACTACTAGTATGAAGAAGATAGAAAAAAAAACCCACCACAGGTAGGTATACAATTATGGACGAGCACTGCCGACACAGAGGTAGCTACAGCCGTGGACTACCGTACTGCGTCTGCTAGTATAGACTGGATGATAATGATATAAAAAATATATATATATCACTACTGCAGGACAGGTATATATTATATAATGACGGACCTGCTGGACACTGTCAGCAGCAGACTCCTAAACTACTAGTATGAAGAAGATAGAAAAAAAAAAACCCACCACAGGTAGGTATACAATTATGGACGAGCACTGCCGACACAGAGGAAGCTACAGCCGTGGACTACCGTACTGCGTCTGCTAGTATAGACTGGATGATAATGATATAAAAAATATATATATATCACTACTGCAGGACAGGTATATATTATATAATGACGGACCTGCTGGACACTGTCAGCAGCAGACTCCTAAACTACTAGTATGAAGAAGATAGAAAAAAAACCCACCACAGGTAGGTATACAATTATGGACGAGCACTGCCGACACAGAGGTAGCTACAGCCGTGGACTACCGTACTGCGTCTGCTAGTATAGACTGGATGATAATGATATAAAAAATATATATATATCACTACTGCAGGACAGGTATATATTATATAATGACGGACCTGCTGGACACTGTCAGCAGCAGACTCCTAAACTACTAGTATGAAGAAGAAAGAAAAAAAAAAAACCACCACAGGTAGGTATACAATTATGGACGAGCACTGCCGACACAGAGGTAGCTACAGCCGTGGACTACCGTACTGCGTCTGCTAGTATAGACTGGATGATAATGATATAAAAAATATATATATATCACTACTGCAGGACAGGTATATATTATATAATGATGGACCTGCTGGACACTGTCAGCAGCAGACTCCTAAACTACTAGTATGAAGAAGATAGAAAAAAAAAATCCACCACAGGTAGGTATACAATTATGGACGAGCACTGCCGACACAGAGGTAGCTACAGCCGTGGACTACCGTACTGCGTCTGCTAGTATAGACTGGATGATAATGATATAAAAAATATATATATATCACTACTGCAGGACAGGTATATATTATATAATGACGGACCTGCTGGACACTGTCAGCAGCAGACTCCTAAACTACTAGTATGAAGAAGATAGAAAAAAAAAACCACCACAGGTAGGTATACAATTATGGACGAGCACTGCCGACACAGAGGTAGCTACAGCCGTGGACTACCGTACTGCGTCTGCTAGTATAGACTGGATGATAATGATATAAAAAATATATATATATCACTACTGCAGGACAGGTATATATTATATAATGATGGACCTGCTGGACACTGTCAGCAGCAGACTCCTAAACTACTAGTATGAAGAAGATAGAAAAAAAAAACCCACCACAGGTATGTATACAATTATGGACGAGCACTGCCGACACAGAGGTAGCTACAGCCGTGGACTACCGTACTGCGTCTGCTAGTATAGACTGGATGATAATGATATAAAAAATATATATATATCACTACTGCAGGACAGGTATATATTATATAATGACGGACCTGCTGGACACTGTCAGCAGCAGACTCCTAAACTACTAGTATGAAGAAGATAGAAAAAAAAACCCACCACAGGTAGGTATACAATTATGGACGAGCACTGCCGACACAGAGGTAGCTACAGCCGTGGACTACCGTGCTGCGTCTGCTAGTATAGACTGGATGATAATGATATAAAATATATATATATATCACTACTGCAGGACAGGTATATATTATATAATGACGGACCTGCAGGACACTGTCAGCAGCAGACTCCTAAACTACTAGTATGAAGAAGATAGAAAAAAAAACCCACCACAGGTAGGTATACAATTATGGACGAGCACTGCCGACACAGAGGTAGCTACAGCCGTGGACTACCATACTGCGTCTGCTAGTATAGACTGGATGATAATGATATAAAAAATATATATATATCACTACTGCAGGACAGGTATATATTATATAATGACGGACCTGCTGGACACTGTCAGCAGCAGACTCCTAAACTACTAGTATGAAGAAGAAAGAAAAAAAAAAAACCACCACAGGTAGGTATACAATTATGGACGAGCACTGCCGACACAGAGGTAGCTACAGCCGTGGACTACCGTACTGCGTCTGCTAGTATAGACTGGATGATAATGATATAAAATATATATATATATCACTACTGCAGGACAGGTATATATTATATAATGACGGACCTGCTGGACACTGTCAGCAGCAGACTCCTAAACTACTAGTATGAAGAAGATAGAAAAAAAAACCCACCACAGGTAGGTATACAATATGGACGAGCACTGCCGACACAGAGGTAGCTACAGCCGTGGACTACCGTACTGCGTCTGCTAGTATAGACTGGATGATAATGATATAAAAAATATATATATATCACTACTGCAGGACAGGTATATATTATATAATGACGGACCTGCTGGACGCTGTCAGCAGCAGACTCCTAAACTACTAGTATGAAGAAGATAGAAAAAAAAAACCCACCACAGGTAGGTATACAATTATGGACGAGCACTGCCGACACAGAGGTAGCTACAGCCGTGGACTACCGTACTGCGTCTGCTAGTATAGACTGGATGATAATGATATAAAAAATATATATATCACTACTGCAGGACAGGTATATATTATATAATGACGGACCTGCTGGACACTGTCAGCAGCAGACTCCTAAACTACTAGTATGAAGAAGATAGAAAAAAAAAACCCACCACAGGTAGGTATACAATTATGGACGAGCACTGCCGACACAGAGGTAGCTACAGCCGTGGACTACCGTACTGCGTCTGCTAGTATAGACTGGATGATAATGATATAAAAAATATATATATATCACTACTGCAGGACAGGTATATATTATATAATGACGGACCTGCTGGACACTGTCAGCAGCAGACTCCTAAACTACTAGTATGAAGAAGATAGAAAAAAAAACCCACCACAGGTAGGTATACAATTATGGACGAGCACTGCCGACACAGAGGTAGCTACAGCCGTGGACTACCGTACTGCGTCTGCTAGTATAGACTGGATGATAATGATATAAAAAATATATATATATCACTACTGCAGGACAGGTATATATTATATAATGACGGACCTGCTGGACACTGTCAGCAGCAGACTCCTAAACTACTAGTATGAAGAAGATAGAAAAAAAAAACCCACCACAGGTAGGTATACAATTATGGACGAGCACTGCCGACACAGAGGTAGCTACAGCCGTGGACTACCGTACTGCGTCTGCTAGTATAGACTGGATGATAATGATATAAAAAATATATATATATCACTACTGCAGGACAGGTATATATTATATAATGACGGACCTGCTGGACACTGTCAGCAGCAGACTCCTAAACTACTAGTATGAAGAAGATAGAAAAAAAAAAAAACCACCACAGGTAGGTATACAATTATGGACGAGCACTGCCGACACAGAGGAAGCTACAGCCGTGGACTACCGTACTGCGTCTGCTAGTATAGACTGGATGATAATGATATAAAAAATATATATATATCACTACTGCAGGACAGGTATATATTATATAATGACGGACCTGCTGGACACTGTCAGCAGCAGACTCCTAAACTACTAGTATGAAGAATATAGAAAAAAAAACCCACCACAGGTAGGTATACAATTATGGACGAGCACTGCCGACACAGAGGAAGCTACAGCCGTGGACTACCGTACTGCGTCTGCTAGTATAGACTGGATGATAATGATATAAAAAATATATATATATCACTACTGCAGGACAGGTATATATTATATAATGACGGACCTGCTGGACACTGTCAGCAGCAGACTCCTAAACTACTAGTATGAAGAAGATAGAAAAAAAAACCCACCACAGGTAGGTATACAATTATGGACGAGCACTGCCGACACAGAGGTAGCTACAGCCGTGGACTACCGTACTGCGTCTGCTAGTATAGACTGGATGATAATGATATAAAAAATATATATATATCACTACTGCAGGACAGGTATATATTATATAATGACGGACCTGCTGGACACTGTCAGCAGCAGACTCCTAAACTACTAGTATGAAGAAGAAAGAAAAAAAAAAAACCACCACAGGTAGGTAAACAATTATGGACGAGCACTGCCGACACAGAGGTAGCTACAGCCGTGGACTACCGTACTGCGTCTGCTAGTATAGACTGGATGATAATGATATAAAATATATATATATATCACTACTGCAGGACAGGTATATATTATATAATGACGGACCTGCTGGACACTGTCAGCAGCAGACTCCTAAACTACTAGTATGAAGAAGATAGAAAAAAAAAACCCACCACAGGTAGGTATACAATTATGGACGAGCACTGCCGACACAGAGGTAGCTACAGCCGTGGACTACCGTACTGCGTCTGCTAGTATAGACTGGATGATAATGATATAAAATATATATATATATATCACTACTGCAGGACAGGTATATATTATATAATGACGGACCTGCTGGACACTGTCAGCAGCAGACTCCTAAACTACTAGTATGAAGAAGATAGAAAAAAAAAAAACCACCACAGGTAGGTATACAATTATGGACGAGCACTGCCGACACAGAGGAAGCTACAGCCGTGGACTACCGTACTGCGTCTGCTAGTATAGACTGGATGATAATGATATAAAAAATATATATATATCACTACTGCAGGACAGGTATATATTATATAATGACGGACCTGCTGGACACTGTCAGCAGCAGACTCCTAAACTACTAGTATGAAGAAGATAGAAAAAAAAAACCCACCACAGGTAGGTATACAATTATGGACGAGCACTGCCGACACAGAGGTAGCTACAGCCGTGGACTACCGTACTGCGTCTGCTAGTATAGACTGGATGATAATGATATAAAAAATATATATATATCACTACTGCAGGACAGGTATATATTATATAATGACGGACCTGCTGGACACTGTCAGCAGCAGACTCCTAAACTACTAGTATGAAGAAGAAAGAAAGAAAAAAAAACCCACCACAGGTAGGTATACAATTATGGACGAGCACTGCCGACACAGAGGTAGCTACAGCCGTGGACTACCGTACTGCGTCTGCTAGTATAGACTGGATGATAATGATATAAAAAATATATATATATCACTACTGCAGGACAGGTATATATTATATAATGACGGACCTGCTGGACACTGTCAGCAGCAGACTCCTAAACTACTAGTATGAAGAAGAAAGAAAGAAAAAAAAACCCACCACAGGTAGGTATACAATTATGGACGAGCACTGCCGACACAGAGGTAGCTACAGCCGTGGACTACCGTACTGCGTCTGCTAGTATAGACTGGATGATAATGATATAAAAAATATATATATATCACTACTGCAGGACAGGTATATATTAAATAATGATGGACCTGCTGGACACTGTCAGCAGCAGACTCCTAAACTACTAGTATGAAGAAGATAGAAAAAAAAAACCCACCACAGGTAGGTATACAATTATGGACGAGCACTGCCGACACAGAGGTAGCTACAGCCGTGGACTACCGTACTGCGTCTGCTAGTATAGACTGGATGATAATGATATAAAAAATATATATATATCACTACTGCAGGACAGGTATATATTATATAATGACGGACCTGCTGGACACTGCAGCAGCAGACTCCTAAACTACTAGTATGAAGAAGATAGAAAAAAAAACCCACCACAGGTAGGTATACAATTATGGACGAGCACTGGCGACACAGAGGTAGCTACAGCCGTGAACTACCGTACTGCGTCTGCTAGTATAGACTGGATGATAATGATATAAAAAATATATATATATCACTACTGCAGGACAGGTATATATTATATAATGACGGACCTGATGGACACTGTCAGCAGCAGACTCCTAAACTACTAGTATGAAGAAGATAGAAAAAAAACCCACCACAGGTAGGTATACAATTATGGACGAGCACTGCCGACACAGAGATAGCTACAGCCGTGGACTACCGTACTGCGTCTGCTAGTATAGACTGGATGATAATGATATAAAAAATATATATATATCACTACTGCAGGACAGGTATATATTATATAATGACGGACCTGCTGGACACTGTCAGCAGCAGACTCCTAAACTACTAGTATGAAGAAGATAGAAAAAAAAAACCACCACAGGTAGGTATACAATTATGGACGAGCACTGCCGACACAGAGGTAGCTACAGCCGTGGACTACCGTACTGCGTCTGCTAGTATAGACTGGATGATAATGATATAAAAAATATATATATATATCACTACTGCAGGACAGGTATATATTATATAATGACGGACCTGCTGGACACTGTCAGCAGCAGACTCCTAAACTACTAGTATGAAGAAGATAGAAAAAAAAAACCCACCACAGGTAGGTATACAATTATGGACGAGCACTGCCGACACAGAGGTAGCTACAGCCGTGGACTACCGTACTGCGTCTGCTAGTATAGACTGGATGATAATGATATAAAAAATATATATATATCACTACTGCAGGACAGGTATATATTATATAATGACGGACCTGCTGGACACTGTCAGCAGCAGACTCCTAAACTACTAGTATGAAGAAGATAGAAAAAAAAAACCCACCACAGGTAGGTATACAATTATGGACGAGCACTGCCGACACAGAGGTAGCTACAGCCGTGGACTACAGTACTGCGTCTGCTAGTATAGACTGGATGATAATGATATAAAAAATATATATATATCACTACTGCAGGACAGGTATATATTATATAATGACGGACCTGCTGGACACTGTCAGCAGCAGACTCCTAAACTACTAGTATGAAGAAGATAGAAAAAAAAAACCCACCACAGGTAGGTATACAATTATGGACGAGCACTGCCGACACAGAGGTAGCTACAGCCGTGGACTACCGTACTGCGTCTGCTAGTATAGACTGGATGATAATGATATAAAATATATATATATATCACTACTGCATGACAGGTATATATTATATAATGACGGACCTGCTGGACACTGTCAGCAGCAGACTCCTAAACTACTAGTATGAAGAAGATAGAAAAATAAAAAACACACCACAGGTAGGTATACAATTATGGACGAGCACTGCCGACACAGAGGTAGCTACAACCGTGGACTACCGTACTGCGTCTGCTAGTATAGACTGGATGATAATGATATAAAAAATTTATATATATCACTACTGCAGGTATATATTATAATATAATGAATGACGGACCTGCTGGACACTGTCTGTCAGCAGAATGCGTTTATAGAATAAAAAAAAAAAACACCACACGAGTGTTTAACTTTTTCAGGCAGACAATATACTGGTGGTCACTGGTCAGTCACACTGGCAGCAAAAGTGTGCACTGTTATGTACTCCTGCTATAACTGCTCCCCAGTCTCCCCCACAATTAAGCTGTGTGAGCAGTGAGCACTCAGCACAGTCAGATATACATAGATGATATTATCATGCAGCACACTGAGACTGAGCACAGATATGGTATGTGACTGTGTATCGTTTTTTTTCAGGCAGAGAACGGATTTTAAATAATAAATAAAACTGGTGGTCACTAGTATAACTATCAGCAAAACTCTGCACTCTCTGAGTACTCCTAATGCTCCCCAAAATTACTAAAATTAAATTACTAGTAAATCAAGTGTCTCACTCTCTATCTAAACGGAGAGGACGCCAGCCACGTCCTCTCCCTATCAATCTCAATGCACGTGTGAAAATGGCGGCGACGCGCGGCTCCTTATATAGAATCTGAGTCTCGCGATAGAATACGAGCCTCGTGAGAATCCGACAGCGGGATGATGACGTTCGGGCGCGCTCGGGTTAGCCGAGCAAGGCGGGAAGATCCGAGTCTGCCTCGGACCCGTGAAAAAAGGCTGAAGTTCGGGGGGGTTCGGATTCCGAGGAACCGAACCCGCTCATCTCTAACCTCAACCATGCCGCACAACATGGCATTCAACATAACACATGCCAACGGGCACGAACAATTGCAGCAACATGCTGAAAATAACCGTAGCACAACATCTGTGTAACTACAAACGTAATAACTGCAGGTAAAGAACGCACTGGGTCGGGCGCCCAGCATCCTCTACAGACTAGGAGAAAAGGATTTACCGGTAGGTATTAAAATCCTGTTTTCTCATACGTCCTAGAGGATGCTGGGGTCCACTTTAGTACCATGGGGTTTATACCAAAGCTCCAGTACGGGCGGGAGAGTGCGGATGACCCTGCAGCACCGATTGACCAAACTTTAGGTCCTCATCGGCCAAGGTGTCAAACTTGTAAAACTTTGCAAACGTGTTTGCCCCTGACCAAGTAGCTGCTCGGCAAAGTTGTAATGCCGAGACCCCCCGGGCACCCGCCCAGGATGCACCCACCTTTCTAGTAGAATGGACATTTACCGACTTCGGTATCGGCAATCCTGCCATGGAATGAGCGTGCTGAATCGTTCCTCTGATCCAACGCGCAATGGTCTGCTTAGAAGCAGGACACCCAATCTTGTTGGGAGCATACAGGACAAACAGAGCCTCTGTTTTCCGTACCTGAGCTGTTCTTGCGACATAAATTTTCAAAGAGACTTTGACGCAGTGAAGGTGTCAGTAGCCACTGGCACCACAATAAGTTGGTTCATATGGAAAGACGAAACCACCTTTGGAAGAAATTGTTGGCGAGTTCTCAACTCTGCTCTATCTTCATGGAAGATCAGGTAAGTGCTCTTGTGGGACAAGGCCCCCAACTCAGACACCCGCCTTGCGGATGCCAAGGCCAATAACATGACCACATTCCAAGTGAGAAACTTCAATTCTATCCCCTTCTGCGGTTTAAACCAATCTGATTGCAGGAACTGCAACACCACATTTAGGTCCCATGGTGCCACCGGGGGCACAAATGGAGGTGGATGTGCAGCACTCCTTTCACGAACGTCTGAACTTCTGGAAAGGAGGCCAATTGTCTTTGAAAGAAAATTGATAAGGCTGAAACCTGGACCTTGATTGAACCCAATCGTAGGCCCGCATCCACACCTGCCTGTAGAAAATGGAGAAAACGTCCTAACTGAAAATCTTCTGTTGGAGCCTTCTTGGATTCACACCAAGACACATATTTTCTCCAAATACGGTGGTAATGCTTAGACGTTACTCCTTTCCTGGCCTGAATAAAAGTGGGAATGACTTCTTTTGGAATACCCTTTTCGGGCTAGGATCTGGCGCTCAACAGCCATGCCGTCAAACGTAGCCGCGGTAAGTCTTGAATTACGCACAGCCCCTGCTGCAGCAGGTCCTCGCGAAGAGGAAGAGGCCGAGGATCTTCTATGAGCAACTCCTGAAGATCTGGATACCAAGCCCTCCTTGGTCAGTCTGGGGCAATGAGGATCGCTCGAACCCTTGTTCTTCGTATGATTTTGAGAACTTTTGGTATCAGTGGAAGTGGAGGGAAGACATATACCGACCGAAACACCCACTGGGTCACCAGTGCATCCACTGCTATTGCTTGAGGGTCTCTCGACCTGGAACAATAACTCTGAAGCTTCTTGTTGAGACGAGATGCCATCATGTCTACTTGAGGAACTCCCCAAAGACTTGTCACCTCTGCGAAGACTTCTTGGTGGAGGCCCCACTCTCCTGGATGGAGATCGTGTCTGCTGAGGAATTCTGCTTCCCAGTTGTCCACTCCCGGAATGAAAATTGCCGACAAAGCTCTTGCATGTCTTTCTGCCCAGAGGAGGATCTTTGTCACCTCTGCCATTGCTGCTCTGCTTTTCATTCCACCCTGACGGTTTATGTACGCGACTGCTGTTACATTGTCTGACTGGATCTGCACGGGTTGATCTTGAAGTAGATGCACCGCTTGTAGAAGGCCATTGTAAATGACTCTCAATTCCAGCACGTTCATATGAAGACAGGTTTCCTGACTTGACCATCTTCCTTGGAAGCATTTTCCTTGTGTGACTGCTCCCCAGCCTTGGAGACTTGCATCCGTGGTTACTAGGACCCAGTCCTGAATCCCGAACCTGCATCCCTCTAATAGGTGAGAACTGTGCAGCCATCACAGGAGCGAAATCCTGGCTTTGGAAGACAGGATTATCGTCTGGTGCATGTGCAGGTGGGATCCGGACCACTTGTCCAACAGGTCCCACTGGAACACTCTGGCATGGAATCGGCCAAACTGTATGACCTCGTCGGCCGCTACCATCTTTCCCAACAACCGAATGCATTGATGGATCGACACTCTTGTTGGTTTCAAAATTTGCTTGACCAGTCTCTGGATTTCCAGAGCCTTTTCATCTGGAAGAAATACCCTCTGTACTTCTGTGTCCAGTATCATCCCCAGAAAGGACAATCTTGTCGTCGGTTCCAATTGTGACTTTGGAAAATTCATGATCCAACCGTGTCGTTGGAGTACGGACAGGGAGAGTGCAATGTTCTGCACCAATCGTTCCTTGGATCTCGCTTTTATCAGGAGATCGTCCAGGTAAGGAATTATATTGACTCCTTGTTGTCGAAGGAGGACCATCATCTCTGCCATCACCTTGGTGAATACCCTCGGTGCCGTGGAGAGTCCGAACGGCAACGTCTGGAACTGGTAATGGCAATCCTGCACCGCGAATCTCAGATAAGCTTGATGAGGAGGATAAATGGGAACATGTAATTAAGCATCTTTTATGTCTACTGACACCATGAAGTCCCCTTCCTCCAGACTGGAAATCACTGCTCTCAGAGATTCCATCTTGAACTTGAATCTTTTCAGGTAAAGATTCAGCAATTTCAGGTTCAAAATCGGTCTGACCGAGCCGTCCGGCTTCGGAACTACGAAGAGACTTGAATAAAACCCATCTCCCTGTTGTGACACGGGAACCAGGACAATGGCTTGATCCTGACATAATTTTTGAATTGCAGCTGTTACAACTTCTCTGTCCGGAAGAGAAGCTGGCAAGGTCGATTTGAAAAATCGGCATGGGGGGACGTCTTGAAACTCCAGTTTGTATCCATGGGACACTATTTGCAAGACCCGTGGGTCCAGGACAGATTGACCCCAGACCTGACTGAAAAGTTTCAGACATGCTCCCACCCGAGCGGACTCCGCAAGGGAGCCCCAGCGTCATGCCGCAGATTTGGCAGAAGCAGGGGTGGACTTCTGCTCCTGCGATCCGGGAGACGTTGCAGGTTTTTTTCCTCGTCCTCTCCCTCTACATGCAAAGAAGGGGGAACCTTTGGCCTTTCTGTATTTGTTAGGCCGAAAGGACTGCATCTGAGAGTGATATGTCTTTTTCGCCGGTGCAGGAGCATAAGGCAAAAATGTCGACTTACCTGCGGTAGCCGCAGAGACCAACGCATCTAGCCCATCTCCAAACAAGGCCTCACCTTTATACGGGAGAGCCTCCATATTTATTTTGGAATCTGCGTCAGCATTCCACTGGCGAATCCACAACGCCCTCCGAGCCGAGATTGCCATGGTTGCGGCTTTTGAACCGAAAAGCCCAATATCCTTCATGGCTTCTAGCATGTATGCAGCAGCGTCTTTGATATGACCTAACTTTAGGAGAAGCTCGTCTCTATCTATCGTGTCAATTGCAGATGACAAGTTATCTGACCATTTTTCGATAGTACTACTCACCCACGCGCAAGCAATGGTGGGACTGAGCAGTGTACCATTGGCCACATAAATAGATTTTAACGTAGTCTCCATTTTGCGGTCTGCCGGCTCCTTTAGTGAAGCCGTCCCAGGTGCAGGTAGAATCACCTTTTTTGTTAAGCGTGACAGAGCACTGTCTAAAACTGGGGATGACTCCCAGCTTTTCCTGTCCTCTGTCGGGAAAGGATAAGCAACCTGAATTATTTTGGGAATCTGAAATTTCTTTTAAGGGAATTTACCCAGACTCCCTCAAAGAGAGTGTTCAGCTCATGAGATGGAGGAAAAGTTACATTAATTTTCTTTTCTTTATAAAAATAAGCCTTTTCCTGAGGTACAGGAGGGGATTCCGTAACTTCCAAAACCTCCCTTATAGCAACAATCATATATTGAATAGTGATGTGCACCGGAAATGTTTCGGGTTTTGTGTTTTGGTTTTGGATTCGGTTCCGCGGCCGTGTTTTGGATTCGGACGCGTTTTGGCAAAACCTCACCGAAATTTTTTTGTCGGATTCGGGTGTGTTTTGGATTCGGGTGTTTTTTTCAAAAACCCCTAAAAACAGCTTAAATCATAGAATTCGGGGGTCATTTTGATCCCATAGTATTATTAACCTCAATTACCATAATTTCCACTCATTTCCAGTCTATTCTGAACACCTCACACCTCACAATATTATTTTTAGTCCTAAAATTTGCAACGAGGTCGCTGGATGACTAAGCTAAGCGACCCAAGTGGCCGACACAAACACCTGGCCCATCTAGGAGTGGCACTGCAGTGTCAGACAGGATGGCCGATTTAAAAAATAGTCCCCAAACAGCACATGATGCAAAGAAAAAAAGAGGCGCACCAAGGTGGCTGTTTGACTAAGCTAAGCGACACAAGTGGCCGACACAAACACCTGGCCCATCTAGGAGTGGCACTGCAGTGTCAGACAGGATGGCACTTCAAAAAAATAGTCCCCAAACAGCACATGATGCAGAGAAAAATAGAGGCGCAATGAGGTAGCTGTGTGACTAAGCTAAGCGACCCAAGTGGCCGACACAAACACCTGGCCCATCTAGGAGTGGCACTGCAGTGTCAGACAGGATGGCACTTCAAAAAAATTGTCCCCAAACAGCACATGATGCAAAGAAAAAAAGAGGCGCCCCAAGGTGGCTGTTTGACTAAGCTAAGCGACACAAGTGGCCGACACAAACACCTGGCCCATCTAGGAGTGGCACTGCAGTGTCAATCAAGACAGGATGGCACTTTCAAAAAATTGTCCCCAAACAGTACATGATGCAAAGAAAAAAAGAGGCGCACCAAGGTGGCTGTTTGACTAAGCTAAGCGACACAAGTGGCCGACACAAACACCTGGCCCATCTAGGAGTGGCACTGCAGTGTCAATCAAGACAGGATGGCACTTCCAAAAAATTGTCCCCAAACAGCACATGATGCAAAGAGAAAAAGAGGCGCACCAAGGTGGCTGTGTGACTAAGCTAAGCGACACAAGTGGCCGACACAAACACCTGGCCCATCTAGGAGTGGCACTGCAGTGTCAATCAAGACAGGATGGCACTTCCAAAAAATTGTCCCCAAACAGCACATGATGCAAAGAAAAAAAGAGGCGCACCAAGGTGGCTGTGTGACTAAGCTAAGCGACACAAGTGGCCGACACAAACACCTGGCCCATCTAGGAGTGGCACTGCAGTGTCAATCAAGACAGGATGGCACTTCCAAAAAATTGTCCCCAAACAGCACATGATGCAAAGAAAAAAAGAGGCGCAAGTAGGTGGCTGTTTGACTAAGCTAAGCGACACAAGTGGCCGACACAAACACCTGGCCCATCTAGGAATGGCACTGCAGTGTCAATCAAGACAGGATAGCACTTCCAAAAAATTGTCCCCAAACAGCACATGATGCAAAGAAAAAAAGAGGCGCACCAAGGTGGCTGTGTGACTAAGCTAAGCGACACAAGTGGCCGACACAAACACCTGGCCCATCTAGGAGTGGCACTGCAGTGTCAATCAAGACAGGATGGCACTTCCAAAAAATTGTCCCCAAACAGCACATGATGCAAAGAAAAAAAGAGGCGCACCAAGGTGGCTGTGTGACTAAGCTAAGCGACACAAGTGGCCGACACAAACACCTGCCCCATCTAGGAGTGGCACTGCAGTGTCAATCAAGACAGGATGGCACTTCCAAAAAATTGTCCCCAAACAGCACATGATGCAAAGAAAAAAAGAGGCGCACCAAGGTGGCTGTGTGACTAAGCTAAGCGACACAAGTGGCCGACACAAACACCTGGCCCATCTAGGAGTGGCACTGCAGTGTCAATCAAGACAGGATGGCACTTCCAAAAAATTGTCCCCAAACAGCACATGATGCAAAGAAAAATTAAAGAAAAAAGAGGTGCAAGATGGAATTGTCCTTGGGCCCTCCCACCCACCCTTATGTTGTATAAACAGGACATGCACACTTTAACGAACCCATCATTTCAGCGACAGGGTCTGCCACACGACTGTGACTGAAATGACTGGTTGGTTTGTGCCCCCACCAAAAAAGAAGCAATCAATCTCTCCTTGCACAAACTGGCTCTACAGAGGCAAGATGTCCACCTCATCATCATCCTCCGATTCCTCACCCCTTTCACTGTGTACATCCCCCTCCTCACAGATTATTAATTCGTCCCCACTGGAATCCACCATCTCAGGTCCCCGTGTACTTTCTGGAGGCAATTGCTGCTGGTGAATGTCTCCACGGAGGAATTGATTATAATTCATTTTGATGAACATCATCTTCTCCACATTTTCTGGAAGTAACCTCGTACGCCGATTGCTGACAAGGTGAGCGGCTGCACTAAACACTCTTTCGGAGTACACACTGGATGGAGGGCAAATTAGGTAGAATAAAGCCAGTTTGTGCAAGGGCCTCCAAATTGCCTCTTTTTCCTGCCAGTATATGTACGGACTGTCTGACGTGCCTACTTGGATGCGGTCACTCATATAATCCTCCACCATTCTTTCCATGGTGAGAGAATCATATGCAGTGACAGTAGACGACATGTCAGTAATCATTGGCAGGTCCTTCAGTCCGGACCAGACGTCAGCACTCGCTCCAGACTGCCCTGCATCACCGCCAGTGGGTGGGCTCGGAATTCTTAGCCTTTTCCTCGCACCCCCAGTTGCGGGAGAATGTGAAGGAGGAGATGTTGACAGGTCACGTTCCGCTTGACTTGACAATTTTCTCACCAGCAGGTCTTTGAACCTCTGCAGACTTGTGTCTGCCGGAAAGAGAGATCCAAGGTAGGTTTTAAATCTAGGATCGAGCACGGTGGCCAAAATGTAGTGCTCTGATTTCAACAGATTGACCACCCGTGAATCCTGGTTAAGCGAATCAAGGGCTCCATCCACAAGTCCCACATGCCTAGCGGAATCGCTCTGTTTTAGCTCCTCCTTCAATGTCTCCAGCTTCTTCTGCAAAGGCCTGATGAGGGGAATGACCTGACTCAGGGTGGCAGTGTCTGAACTGACTTCACGTGTGGCAAGTTCAAAGGGTTGCAGAACCTTGCACAACGTTGAAATCATTCTCCACTGCGCTTGAGTCAGGTGCATTCCCCCTCCTTTGCCTATATCGTGGGCAGATGTATAGGCTTGAATGGCCTTTTGCTGCTCCTCCATCCTCTGAAGCATATAGAGGGTTGAATTCCACCTCGTTACCACCTCTTGCTTCAGATGATGGCAGGGCAGGTTCAGGAATGTTTGGTGGTGCTCAAGTCTTCTGTACGCGGTGCCTGAATGCCGAAAGTGGCCCGCAATTCTTCGGGCCACCGACAGCATCTCTTGCACGCCCCTGTCGTTTTTTAAATAATTCTGCACCACCAAATTCAATGTATGTGCAAAACATGGGACGTGCTGGAATTTGCCCAGATGTAATGCACGCACAATATTGCTGGTGTTGTCCGATGTCACAAATCCCCAAGAGAGTCCAATTGGGGTAAGCCATTCTGCGATGATCTTCCTCAGTTGCCGTAAGAGGTTGTCAGCTGTGTGCCTATTCTGGAAAGCGGTGATACAAAGTGTAGCCTGCCTAGGAACGAGTTGGCGTTTGCGAGATGCTGCTACTGGTGCCGCCGCTGCTGTTCTTGCTGCGGGAGGCAATACATCTACCCAGTGGGCTGTCACAGTCATATAGTCCTGAGTCTGCCCTGCTCCATTTGTCCACATGTCCGTGGTTAAGTGGACATTGGGTACAACTGCATTTTTTAGGACACTGGTGAGTCTTTTTCTGAGGTCTGTGTACATTTTCGGTATCGCCTGCCTAGAGAAATGGAACCTAGATGGTATTTGGTACCGGGGACACAGTACCTCAATATAGTCTATAGTTGCCTCTGAATTAACGATGGATACCGGAACCACGTTTCTCACCGCCCAGGCTGCCAAGGCCTGAGTTATCTGCTTTGCAGCAGGATGACTGCTGTGATATTTCATCTTCCTCGCAAAGGACTGTTGGACAGTCAATTGCTTACTGGAAGTAGTACAAGTGGTCTTCCGACTTCCCCTCTTGGATGACGATCGACTCCCAGCAGCAACAACAGCAGCGCCAGCAGCAGTAGGCGTTACACTCATGGATGCATCGGAGGAATCCCAGGCAGGAGAGGACTCATCAGACTTGACAGTGACATGGCCGGCATGACTATTGGCTTTCCTGGGTAAGGAGGAAATTGACACTGAGGGAGTTGGTGGTGTGGTTTGCAGGAGCTTGGTTACAAGAGGAAGGGATTTAGTGGTCAGTGGACTGCTTCCGCTGTCACCCAAAGTTTTTGAACTTGTCACTGACTTATGATGAATGCGCTGCAGGTGATGTATAAGGGAGGATGTTCCGAGGTGGTTTACGCCCTTACCCCTACTTATTACAGCTTGACAAAGGCAACACACGGCTTGACACCTGTTGTCCGCATTTGTGTTGAAATAATTCCACACCGAAGAGCTGATTTTTTTTGTATTTTGACCAGGCATGTCAATGGCCATATTCCTCCCACAGACAACAGGTGTCTCCCCGGGTGCCTGACTTAAACAAACCACCTCACCATCAGAATCCTCCTTGTCAATTTCCTCCCCAGCGCCAGCAACACCCATATCCTCATCCTGGTGTACTTCAACAGTGACATCTTCAATTTGACTATCAGGAACTGGACTGCGGGTGCTCCTTCAAGCACTTGCAGGGGGCGTGCAAATGGTGGAAGGCGCAAGCTCTTCCCGTCCAGTGTTGGGAAGGTCAGGCATCGCAACCGACACAATTGGACTCTCCTTGGGGATTTGTGATTTAGAAGAACGCACAGTTCTTTGCTGTGCTTTTGCCAGCTTAAGTCTTTTCTTTTTTCTAGCGAGAGGATGAGTGCTTCCATCCTCATGTGAAGCTGAACCACTAGCCATGAAAATAGGCCAGGACTACAGCCGTTCCTTGCCACTCCGTGTCGTAAATGGCATATTGGCAAGTTTCGCTTCTCCTCAGACGCTTTTAATTTTGATTTTTTTTGGTCATTTTACTGAACTTTTGTGTTTTGGATTTTACCTGCTCTCTACTATGATATTGGGCATCGGCCTTGGCAGACGACGTTGATGGCATTTCATCGTCTCGGCCATGACTAGTGGCAGCAGCTTCAGCACGAGGTGGAAGTGGATCTTGATCTTTCCCTATTTTAACCTCCACATTTTTGTTCTTCATTTTTTAATGTGTGGAATTATATGCCAGTATCAATAGAAATGGCCTACTACTATATATACTGCGCACAACTAAAATGCAGCACAGGTATAGAATGTAGATGGATAGTATACTTAATGGATGACGAGTGACGACACAGAGGTAGGTACAGCAGTGGCCTACCGTACTGCTATAAGTATATATATAGTATACTGGTGGACACTGTCAGCAAACTGCAAAACTAAAATGCACCACAGGTATAGAATGTAGATGAATAGTATACTTAATGGATGACGAGTGACGACACAGAGGTAGGTACAGCAGTGGCCTACCGTACTGCTATATATAGTATACTGGTGGACACTGTCAGCAAACTGCAAAACTAAAATGCACCACAGGTATAGAATGTAGATGGATAGTATACTTAATGGATGACGAGTGACGACACAGAGGTAGGTACAGCAGTGGCCTACCGTACTGCTATAAGTATATATATAGTATACTGGTGGACACTGTCAGCAAACTGCAAAACTAAAATGCACCACAGGTATAGAATGTAGATGGATAGTATACTTAATGGATGACGAGTGACTACACAGAGGTAGGTACAGCAGTGGCCTACCGTACTGCTATATATAGTATACTGGTGGACACTGTCAGCAAACTGCAAAACTAAAATGCTCCACAGGTATAGAATGTAGATGGATAGTATACTTAATGGATGACGAGTGATGACACAGAGGTAGGTACAGCAGTGGCCTACCGTACTGCTATAAGTGTATATATAGTATACTGGTGGACACTGTCAGCAAACTGCAAAACTAAAATGCACCACAGGTATAGAATGTAGATGGATAGTATACTTAATGGATGACGAGTGACGACACAGAGGTAGGTACAGCAGTGGCCTACCATACTGCTATATATAGTATACTGGTGGACACTATCAGCAAACTGCAAAACTAAAATGCACCACAGGTATAGAATGTAGATGGATAGTATACTTAATGGATGACGAGTGACGACACAGAGGTAGGTACAGCAGTGGCCTACCGTACTGCTATATATAGTATACTGATGGACACTGTCAGCAAACTGCAAAACAAAAATGCACCACAGGTATAGAATGTAGATGGATAGTATACTTAATGGATGACGAGTGACGACACAGAGGTAGGTACAGCAGTGGCCTACCGTACTGCTATAAGTATAAATATAGTATACTGGTGGACACTGTCAGCAAACTGCAAAACTAAAATGCACCACAGGTATAGAATGTAGATGGATAGTATACTTAATGGATGACGAGTGACGACACAGAGGTAGGTACAGCAGTGGCCTACCGTACTGCTATATATAGTATACTGGTGGACACTGTCAGCAAACTGCAAAACTAAAATGCACCACAGGTATAGAATGTAGATGGATAGTATACTTAATGGATGATGAGTGACGACACAGAGGTAGGTACAGCAGTGGCCTACCGTACTGCTATAAGTATATATAGTATACTGGTGGACACTGTCAGCAAACTGCAAAACTAAAATGCACCACAGGTATAGAATGTAGATGGATAGTATACTTAATGGATGACGAGTGACGACACAGAGGTAGGTACAGCAGTGGCCTACCGTACTGCTATAAGTATATATATATAGTATACTGGTGGACACTGTCAGCAAACTGCAAAACTAAAGTGCACCACAGGTATAGAATGTAGATGGATAGTATACTTAATGGATGACGAGTGACGACACAGAGGTAGGTACAGCAGTGGCCTACCGTACTGCTATATATAGTATACTGGTGGACACTGTCAGCAAACTGCAAAACTAAAATGCACCACAGGTATAGAATGTAGATGGATAGTATACTTAATAGATGACGAGTGACGACACAGAGGTAGGTATAGCAGTGGTCTACCGTACTGCTATAAGTATATATATAGTATACTGGTGGACACTGTCAGCAAACTGCAAAACTAAAATGCACCACAGGTATAGAATGTAGATGGATAGTATACTTAATGGATGACGAGTGACGACACAGAGGTAGGTACAGCAGTGGCCTACCGTACTGCTATTTATAGTATACTGGTGGACACTGTCAGCAAACTGCAAAACTAAAATGCACCACAGGTAAAGAATGTAGATGGATAGTATACTTAATGGATGACGCGTGACGACACAGAGGTAGGTACAGTAGTGGCCTACCGTACTGCTATATATAGTATACTGGTGGACACTGTCAGCAAACTGCAAAACTGTCTAAAATGCACCACAGGTATAGAATGTAGATGGATAGTATACTTAATGGATGACGAGTGACGACACAGAGGTAGGTACAGCAGTGGCCTACCGTACTGCTATAAGTATATATATAGTATACTGGTGGACACTGTCAGCAAACTGCAAAACTAAAATGCACCATAGGTATAGAATGTAGATGGATAGTATACTTAATGGATGACGAGTGAAGACACAGAGGTAGGTACAGCAGTGGCCTACCGTACTGCTATAGTATATATAGTATACTGGTGGACACTGTGTCAGCAAACTAAAATGCAATGCACCACAGGTATAGAATGTAGATGGATAGTATACTTAATGGATGACGACACAGAGGTAGGTACAGCAGTGCACTCTGCACTGTACTCCTCCTATATAATTTTAATTATACTGGTGGTCCCCAGTCCCCACAATAAAGCAGCACACTGAGCACAGATATGGAGTGTTTTTCAGGCAGACAACGTATACTGGTGGTCACTGTCAGCAAAACTCTGCACTGTACTCCTGCTATAGCTGCTCCCCAGTCCCCACAATTAAGCAGTGTGAGCACTCAGCACAGATATATTATGCAGCACACTGAGCACAGATATGGTATGGAGCGTTTTTTTCAGGCAGAGAACAGATAAAAACTGGTGGTCACTTATCAGCAAAACTCTGCACTGTACTCCTCCTAACAGCTGCTCCCCAATCCTCCCCACAAATAAGAAATAATAAACCAATCAACTTCTACAATAAACTGAGAGGACGCCAGCCACGTCCTCTCCCTATCATCTCCAATGCACGAGTGAAAATGGCGGCGACGCGCGGCTGCTTATATAGAATCCGAATCTCGCGAGAATCCGACAGCGGGATGATGACGTTCGGGCGCGCTCGGGTTAGCCGAGCAAGGCGGGAAGGTTCTAACCTGCCTCGGACCCGTGTAAAAAAGGTGAAGTTCGGGGGGGTTCGGTTTCCGAGAAACCGAACCCGCTCATCACTAATATTGAATGCTTTTTGCCAATTTAGGATCTATTCCCCTGGAATCACTAATGTCAACACAGGAATCAGAGTCCGTGTCGGTATCAGTTTGTACTATTTGTGCAAATGGTCTTTTATGTGAGCCAGAGCATGCGGATGAAAAAGCAGAACCACTAAAAATCACATCTTCCACTGATTTTCTCCAGTTTTCTGCATGAGACTCAGACTTATCTAATCTCTTACTGATATGATTCACACTATCACGTAATTCTTTCACCTATTCAGGCTCATGGTGTGTCGGCAGAGCCACCACATTACAACTCTGTGTCCCTAAAATGGCTCTCTCAGGGGAAGAGCTCCCTGCCTCAGACATGTCACACACGTGCACAACCACACCACAGACACTCCGGGACTTGTAGGGGACAGACCCACAGTAAAATCTGTCAGAAGGACACAGATAGGATTTGCCAGTTCACAACCCAGCGCCAGTAATACAATGTCTGTGAACACAAAATGCCCACTGACATGCAGCGCTTTTATAATGTTAATCACACAATTATATAGCACCAAATTCACTGTGGCCCCTCCTGTTTTGCACCCTGATACTTGTTCAGCAGTGGAGGAGGACCAGCGTTCTTCTCTGTAGCCTGGAAGGAGAGAAAATGGCGCTGAGCAGTGTGCTGGCTGACAGAGGAGGAAGCTCCGCCCCCTCAATGGCACGTTTCTCCTCAGCTTTTATGAGGTCATTTTTTATACTGGCGGGGGTGGGACTGTGCCTCAGCAACTTATGCCCCATATTTATGCCAGTTTCAATAGGTTTCATGCTGCCCAGGGCGCCCCACCTGCACCCTGCACCCTGCAGTGCCTGTGTATGTGTGGGCAACATGGCGCGCTGCCACTTTGACTGAAGATCCTTTCTTCTAACATTCACCTGTCTTCTGACTTCTGGCTCTGCAAGGGGGGTGACGGCGGGCTGTGGAAGAGAGCACATAACCGCAGCTAGCATTCAGCATCCCCTCAGGAGCTAATGGTGTCCTGTCAGCCAGAAGCAGAGCCATGAAACTATGGAAGTTGGTTCCTACTTCTACCCCCTAAGTCCCACGAAGCAGGGAGACTGTTGCCAGCAGTTCTCCCTGAAAATAAAAAAAACCTAACATAAGTCTTTTCAGAGAAACTCAGTAGAGCTCCCCTGGAGTGCATCCAGTCTGCCTGGGCACATTTCTAAAACTGAGGTCTGGAGGAGGGGCATAGAGGGAGGAGCCAGTTCACACCCTTGAAAAGTCTTAAAGTGCCCATGGCTCCTGCGGGACCGTCTATACCCCATGGTACTAAAGTGGACCCCAGCATCCTCTAGGACGAATGAGAAAGTTTGAAATATGTTTTAGAAGGGATCCGGTCTGAAGATCGACAGTATCTAGGTCGACAATGTTTAGGTCGACCACTATAGGTCGACAGTCACTAGGTCGACATGGATGGAAGGTCGACAGGGTTTCTAGGTCGACATGTGCTAGGTCGACAGGTCTAAAGGTCGACATGAGTTTTTCACATTTTTTTTCTTTTTTTGAATTTTTTCATACTTAAAAAAAGAAGTCCACGTGGACTTCGATTGGAACGGTAAAGTGTGCCGAGCGAAGCGGTAGTGGAGCGAAGGCACCATGCCCGAAGCATGGCGAGCGAAGCGAGCCATGCGAGGGGACGCGGTGCACTAATTTGGGATCCCGGTCACTCTACGAAGAAAACGACACACACAAAAAACAACCTCATGTCGACCTTTAGACCTGTCGACCTAGCACATGTCGACCTAGAAATCCTGTCGACCTTCCATCCATGTTGACCTAGTGACTGTCGACCTATAGTGGTCGACCTAAACATTGTCGACCTAGATACTGTCGATTTGATGAACCACACCCGTTTTAGAATGGTGTATTTTATTGGAAATGTTCCAATGATTATTTTAAACAAAAAAAAAAAGTCAAAGAGAAAAATGTATTATAAAGGGTTAAGTATAATACAATTGATAATAAAATGAAGAATGTAGATGTAATAAAAATATTATAGTATCAAATAATTGTGGTTAATAATAATAATAATAATAATAATAATAATAATAGTAATAATAATAATAACAACAACACCATTTATTTAGCCTACTGTATAAATAATATAGTTAGAACAAGCTCTGGCTGGATTAATATACCATTATTGGCCATTAACACCCTGGGACAATATTTGGGTATTATAACATACAGTAATTAAATAATATAAATAATACTCTTAGCTCATCCAGGATTGTTTGGTGATAAATACATAAGAGGCTGATTCTGGTTTTGGAGTGAAGCAAAAAAGAGCAAGTAACGTTGCACCTGGACAAAACCACGCTGTACTGCTGGTGGGGCAGATTCAAAATGTGCAACAAGATTTAGATGTGGGAGGGGGTGTCAAAACTCAGCTGTAAGCTGCAGTGTAAAAATAAAGCTGATCTGTATGTGTGGACTACATGCAAAAGCAGCCAGTATTTACACTGCATGCAACATACATAAATAAAATAAAAATATTTGCACCCCTTGCATTGTAACATGATTTGTTCTAGATACAAAATTGTTACTGCTCAGAATCAGCCCCATAAGAGTGGCAGAATAAAAATGTATCTGCTTAGATTGGGCAAGAGTTTAAAGTTTCAAATTTAAAACAACGTTTAAACAAAATAGAAATGGGACATCTGTATAAAAATGCAATATAAATGCTCCTTTATGCAAAGTACTACTGCTACTACATTAAATATAATAATATTCTTATATCCCATGTATAGGGCAATTAACAGCCTTTAAAATTAAGGAAAATTATATGGTAATTGTGCAACACAATTAAACAGTATCTGTCATAAACTACATAGTCAAATTCATAATCAGCATATAAATGATATTCAACTAATGCGCTGCACTGGAAATGAATTATTTGGCAACTTCACGTATAAATAATGTTACAAAAGTATTTTGCAGGAATAAGACATTGAAAGCACAGCTATTTAAATTAGTCTTCCCTTATAATACACTGCTCAAAAAAATAAAGGGAACACTAAAATAACACATCCTAGATCTGAATGAATGAAATATTCTTAATAAATACTTTGTTCTTTACATAGTTGAATGTGCTGACAACAAAATCACACAAAAATTATCAATGGAAATCACATTTTTTAACCCATGGAGGTCTGGATTTGGAGTCACACTCAAAATGAAAGTGGAAAAACACACTACAGGCTGAGCCAACTTTGATGTAATGTCCTTAAAACAAGTCAAAATGAGGCTCAGTAGTTTGTGTGACCTCCACGTGCCTGTATGACCTCCCTACAATGCCTGGGCATGCTCCTGATGAGGTGGCGGATGGTCTCCTGAAGGATCTCCTCCCAGACCTGGACTAAAGCATCCGCCAACTCCTGGACAGTCTGTGGTGCAACGTGACGTTGGTGGATAGAGCGAGACATGATGTTCCAGATGTGCTCAATTGGATTCAAGTCTGGGGAACGGGCGGGCCAGTCCATAGCATCAATGCCTTCGTCTTGCAGAAACTGCTGACACACTCCAGCCACATGAGGTCTAGAATTGTCTTGCATTAGGAGGAACCTAGGGTCAACCGCATCAGCATATGGTCTCACAAGGGGTCTGAGGATCTCATCTCGGTACCTAATGGTAGTCAGGCTACCTCTGGCGAGCACATTGAGGGCTGTGCGGCCCCCCAAAGAAATGCCACCCCACACCATTACTGACCCACTGCCAAACCAGTCATGCTGGAGGATGTTGCAGGCAGCAGAACGTTCTCCTTGGCGTCTCAAGACTCTGTCACGTCTGTCACATGTGCTCAGTGAGAACCTGCTTTCATCTGTGAAGAGCACAGGGCGCCAGTGGTGAATTTGCCAATCTTGGTGTTCTCTGGCAAATGCCAAACGTCCTGCACGGTGTTGGGCTGTAAGCACAACCCCCACCTGTGGACGTCAGGCCCTTATACCACCCTCTTGGGGTTTTTTTCTGATCGTTTGAGTAGACACATACACATTTGCGGCTTGCTGGAGGTCATTTTGCAGGGCTCTGGCAGTGCTTCTCCTGTTCCTCCTTGCACAAAGGCGGAGGTAGCGGTCCAGCTGCTGGGTTGTTGCCCTCCTACAGTCTCCTCCACGTCTCCTGATGTACTGGCCTGTCTCCTGGTAGCGCCTCCATGCTCCGGACACTACGCTGACAGACAAAGCAAACCTTCTTGCCACAGCTCGCATTGATGTGCCATCCTGGATGAGCTGCACTACCTGAGCCACTTGTGTGGGTTGTAGACTCCGTCTCATGCTACCACTAGAGTGAAAGCACTGCCAGCTTTCAAAAGTGACCAAAACATTAGCCAGAAAGCATAGGAGCTGAGAAGTGGTCTGTGGTCACCACCTGCAGAACAACGCCTTTATTGGGGGTGTCTTGCTAATTGCCTATCATTTCCACCTGTTGTCTATTCTATTTGCACAACAGCATGTGAAATTGATTGTCAATCAGTGTTGCTTCCTAAGTGGACAGTTTGATTTCACAGAAGTGTGATTGACTTGGAGTTACATTGTGTTGTTTAAGTGTTCCCTTTATTTTTTTAAGCAGTGTATTTCAAAAGAGCAATGTAATTTTGTAACTAACACATGATCAAACCCCAAGGTTAATGTCTTACTAAAGGCCCCCATACATTACCAATAGACAATGTCGCAATCTACCAACGGCCGGGTCGAGGAATTGGGAATATTAAACATGCTTAAAAATCTTGATTCCCCGATCCCAACCAATCATAGATCATGTATAAGTGCCTTAACCCTCCAGGAGGACTGATCAATGTTGCCAAATTATCTAAATAAAAATTTATTTTATAACTTTACACAAATAACTGTTTTAAAAACTTAAAATATGTAAACTGGAGCCTTATATGTGGACTGTCTTATATCTAATTATACATATGTATATACTATTACTTATAGTTTGCGAACTCTTACCAACACCCCCCCCCCACCTCACCTATGTGTTATCTTTTGTCCTGTTCTTTAACCCCTTTTGACAACTATAGAAAGCAGATGATTGTCCATTGTCGTTTTATGATGTATTTATGTTTGCATATTTGTTAGTTACAAGAATACAGATATTCACCTGACAAATGATAGACAAACTGGCAGGATTTTAACTTTTTCTTTATTTCTGAAGTCATGTAATACAAAGAATGCACCAAGGAAACTTTCTTGTATAATTACAGCTATCTGTTGTGGAAATTGTTATTCTCATAATAAAGAATTTATAATATATATATATATATATATATATATATATATATATATACTGGAAACATTGTTTTATTTTATGATTCTTCTTTGCGTAGCTTTAAAGACTCCACACAAGGTATTATACTGATAGTCATAACTCTTTAGAACGGAAAAAATCCTTCTTTTTGTAGAAAGTAGATTTAATTATTCAGAGTATACAATTTATGTGTAAAGATAAGAATTTTTTAATTTAAATATTGAAATATACCTGTATATATACATTTTTGACGTGAGGGTTCTATTTCTTCACATATTGGTGGTACTGTAAGGGGCACCAGGCTTGCACCCAGCTATGCTAATCTCTGTATATGGTACTGGAAACATTTACATTCTTTCTCTCTATTTTGCTTTGTGCGATGTGTAAGAACTTTGATGACATCAATTTGATATAGATTGGTGAAGAACAGAGTACTTTAGCACCAATTTAAATGAGAATGTTCATTTTCAGACATCACCATTACAATATGTGTAAATAATCATTTTACTAATACCAAAAAAATGCTTGTTGCAATGGTTACATTTTCACAAATAATTGTCCTTTACTCAGCTGCTTAAGCTTAAGTCATCACTTAAGTTTAAAGAGGAATTCCACAATAGAAATTATGTTTTTAAATGGAAATTACAAATTACAGCTATTTTTAAGGAAAATTAATTACAACATGATCTAGATAAAGTATAATATATATTAAATATATTTAACTACATATATAAATATAAAAGTCTTACATACAGAATATAAAGGCTATTTATGGGCTATAACGCAGTTGTAATAAATTATATATTGGCAGGACAAGAAAAACATTTATCCTATTTAAACTGTAAGGCATTTTTTTTTAGTTACTGAGTAGTACTAACAGTTGACAGTTGTGAATAGGCTGCCAGGAAAAAATGTAAATAAATCCTGAAATTCATTAGGTGAAGTCCAGATCTTATATCAGTTATCGAAAGTATTTTCAGAGCTCATTAACTAATTTATGGGTTTTTTTGCACTTTTCTTACCCTAATGAACACACATTAGTTATGTAAAAAAACAAAACCCTATTTTAGAACACTGCATTTTTCATTTATGTGTAAACAATTGATGCCAGTATGGTAGATTTTATTGGCAAATGTGCAATGCATGAAATGCGTATTCAAAATGTGATGAAGATGTACAGATGTAGCCACCCTCGTGTTACCCGCCAAGCATCTTATCTGCGGCAAAGCAGGCGTGACTATGACGCGTGCACATGGCCATAGGAATGAATGGGCGCCATTTCTAGTTGCAGCTCGGCATACTAAGGTGCACCCGTGGCTTGGCACAGCATGTGCGGCCTTGCTGCGGGTAAGATGAGCATGGCTACATCTGTATGCAAGTGCAATATAGTGCAATACAGCTTTCAGGCATTTTTACCTGTGTGAAAGGTAATTGTTATTAAAAGAATTCTGTTCAAATTTTTTTTCCCATAATAGATTTTGTGAAGGTGACCTACAATTGACAGCAAAAGTTTTTATACCCCCAGTCAAAGTACATGTTTCACTGAGGTGGAACACAGCCTCTACAGGGTACAAACAGGACAAATGATTGTACATTTTAATGTACAATTACAATTTAATTCCTGATTTTTACAGTTAGTAAAATAAAAAATATATATATTCAAAGTGACATGTGCAATAGTTTGGGCACCCATATACAGTAGTCTGCTTAAGTCATTGTGCAAACTGAGGTGTCCACATACGCTTAGCGTCTTTACGCCATACAGCGTAAGACATCCAGCACAACTGAGATGTTCCTAGAGGTGTAGTGTACTATATTTTTTTGTAAATTTTACGTCTTAGTCGCATCACAAACACAGAGAAAAACCGCTCGCAGAGCACAAGAGGAGCTAGGCAGTGACAATATCTGCACAAGTATTGGTTTTATACATGTACAAAGTTGCAGATTAAGCACAAAGGAACTCGACGAGAGGAAAAGCCATGACTGCTCGCATCAGAGCCCCTTTACACGGATTACCCTCAGTTGCATATAGATGTACTGTACAAATGTCGCACATCCCAGTGGTCTGTCTACGCTAGCTATGTACTTTTATTACTTCTATTTATTATAATGTAGAGATGAGCGCCTGAAATTTTTCGGGTTTTGTGTTTTGGTTTTGGGTTCGGTTCCGCGGCCGTGTTTTGGGTTCGACCGCGTTTTGGCAAAACCTCACCGAATTTTTTTTGTCGGATTCGGGTGTGTTTTGGATTCGGGTGTTTTTTTCAAAAAACACTAAAAAACAGCTTAAATCATAGAATTTGGGGGTCATTTTGATCCCAAAGTATTATTAACCTCAAAAACCATAATTTACACTCATTTTCAGTCTATTCTGAATACCTCACACCTCACAATATTATTTTTAGTCCTAAAATTTGCACCGAGGTCGCTGTGTGAGTAAGATAAGCGACCCTAGTGGCCGACACAAACACCGGGCCCATCTAGGAGTGGCACTGCAGTGTCACGCAGGATGTCCCTTCCAAAAAACCCTCCCCAAACAGCACATGACGCAAAGAAAAAAAGAGGCGCAATGAGGTAGCTGTGTGAGTAAGATTAGCGACCCTAGTGGCCGACACAAACACCGGGCCCATCTAGGAGTGGCACTGCAGTGTCACGCAGGATGGCCCTTCCAAAAAACCCTCCCCAAACAGCACATGACGCAAAGAAAAAAAGAGGCGCAATGAGGTAGCTGTGTGAGTAAGATTAGCGACCCTAGTGGCCGACACAAACACCGGGCCCATCTAGGAGTGGCACTGCAGTGTCACGCAGGATGGCCCTTCCAAAAAACCCTCCCCAAACAGCACATGACGCAAAGAAAAAAAGAGGCGCAATGAGGTAGCTGTGTGAGTAAGATTAGCGACCCTAGTGGCCGACACAAACACCGGGCCCATCTAGGAGTGGCACTGCAGTGTCACGCAGGATGTCCCTTCCAAAAAACCCTCCCCAAACAGCACATGACGCAAAGAAAAAAAGAGGCGCAATGAGGTAGCTGTGTGAGTAAGATTAGCGACCCTAGTGGCCGACACAAACACCGGGCCCATCTAGGAGTGGCACTGCAGTGTCACGCAGGATGTCCCTTCCAAAAAACCCTCCCCAAACAGCACATGACGCAAAGAAAAAAAGAGGCGCAATGAGGTAGCTGACTGTGTGAGTAAGATTAGCGACCCTAGTGGCCGACACAAACACCGGGCCCATCTAGGAGTGGCACTGCAGTGTCACGCAGGATGTCCCTTCCAAAAAACCCTCCCCAAACAGCACATGACGCAAAGAAAAAAAGAGGCGCAATGAGGTAGCTGACTGTGTGAGTAAGATTAGCGACCCTAGTGGCCGACACAAACACCGGGCCCATCTAGGAGTGGCACTGCAGTGTCACGCAGGATGTCCCTTCCAAAAAACCCTCCCCAATCAGCACATGATGCAAAGAAAAAGAAAAGAAAAAAGAGGTGCAAGATGGAATTGTCCTTGGGCCCTCCCACCCACCCTTATGTTGTGTAAACAAAACAGGACATGCACACTTTAACCAACCCATCATTTCAGTGACAGGGTCTGCCACACGACTGTGACTGATATGACGGGTTGGTTTGGACCCCCCCCCAAAAAAGAAGCAATTAATCTCTCCTTGCACAAACTGGCTCTACAGAGGCAAGATGTCCACCTCATCTTCACCCTCCGATATATCACCGTGTACATCCCCCTCCTCACAGATTATCAATTCGTCCCCACTGGAATCCACCATCTCAGCTCCCTGTGTACTTTGTGGAGGCAATTGCTGCTGGTCAATGTCTCCGCGGAGGAATTGATTATAATTCATTTTAATGAACATCATCTTCTCCACATTTTCTGGATGTAACCTCGTACGCCGATTGCTGACAAGGTGAGCGGCGGCACTAAACACTCTTTCGGCGTACACACTTGTGGGAGGGCAACTTAGGTAGAATAAAGCCAGTTTGTGCAAGGGCCTCCAAATTGCCTCTTTTTCCTGCCAGTATAAGTACGGACTGTGTGACGTGCCTACTTGGATGCGGTCACTCATATAATCCTCCACCATTCTATCAATGTTGAGAGAATCATATGCAGTGACAGTAGACGACATGTCCGTAATCGTTGTCAGGTCCTTCAGTCCGGACCAGATGTCAGCATCAGCAGTCGCTCCAGACTGCCCTGCATCACCGCCAGCGGGTGGGCTCGGAATTCTGAGCCTTTTCCTCGCACCCCCAGTTGCGGGAGAATGTGAAGGAGGAGATGTTGACAGGTCGCGTTCCGCTTGACTTGACAATTTTGTCACCAGCAGGTCTTTCAACCCCAGCAGACCTGTGTCTGCCGGAAAGAGAGATCCAAGGTAGGCTTTAAATCTAGGATCGAGCACGGTGGCCAAAATGTAGTGCTCTGATTTCAACAGATTGACCACCCGTGAATCCTTGTTAAGCGAATTAAGGGCTGCATCCACAAGTCCCACATGCCTAGCGGAATCGCTCCCTTTTAGCTCCTTCTTCAATGCCTCCAGCTTCTTCTGCAAAAGCCTGATGAGGGGAATGACCTGACTCAGGCTGGCAGTGTCTGAACTGACTTCACGTGTGGCAAGTTCAAAGGGCATCAGAACCTTGCACAACGTTGAAATCATTCTCCACTGCACTTGAGACAGGTGCATTCCACCTACTATATCGTGCTCAATTGTATAGGCTTGAATGGCCTTTTGCTGCTCCTCCAACCTCTGAAGCATATAGAGGGTTGAATTCCACCTCGTTACCACTTCTTGCTTCAGATGATGGCAGGGCAGGTTCAGTAGTTTTTGGTGGTGCTCCAGTCTTCTGTACGTGGTGCCTGTACGCCGAAAGTGTCCCGCAATTTTTCTGGCCACCGACAGCATCTCTTGCACGCCCCTGTCGTTTTTAAAAAAATTCTGCACCACCAAATTCAAGGTATGTGCAAAACATGGGACGTGCTGGAATTTGCCCATATTTAATGCACACACAATATTGCTGGCGTTGTCCGATGCCACAAATCCACAGGAGAGTCCAATTGGGGTAAGCCATTCCGCGATGATCTTCCTCAGTTGCCGTAAGAGGTTTTCAGCTGTGTGCGTATTCTGGAAAGCGGTGATACAAAGCGTAGCCTGCCTAGGAAAGAGTTGGCGTTTGCGAGATGCTGCTACTGGTGCCGCCGCTGCTGTTCTTGCGGCGGGAGTCCATACATCTACCCAGTGGGCTGTCACAGTCATATAGTCCTGACCCTGCCCTGCTCCACTTGTCCACATGTCCGTGGTTAAGTGGACATTGGGTACAACTGCATTTTTTAGGACACTGGTGAGTCTTTTTCTGACGTCCGTGTACATTCTCGGTATCGCCTGCCTAGAGAAGTGGAACCTAGATGGTATTTGGTAACGGGGGCACACTGCCTCAATAAATTGTCTAGTTCCCTGTGAACTAACGGCGGATACCGGACGCACGTCTAACACCAACATAGTTGTCAAGGACTCAGTTATCCGCTTTGCAGTAGGATGACTGCTGTGATATTTCATCTTCCTCGCAAAGGACTGTTGAACAGTCAATTGCTTACTGGAAGTAGTACAAGTGGGCTTACGACTTCCCCTCTGGGATGACCATCGACTCCCAGCGGCAACAACAGCAGCGCCAGCAGCAGTAGGCGTTACACGCAAGGATGCATCGGAGGAATCCCAGGCAGGAGAGGACTCGTCAGAATTTCCAGTGACATGGCCTGCAGGACTATTGGCATTCCTGGGGAAGGAGGAAATTGACACTGAGGGAGTTGGTGGGGTGGTTTGCGTGAGCTTGGTTACAAGAGGAAGGGATTTACTGGTCAGTGGACTGCTTCCGCTGTCACCCAAAGTTTTTGAACTTGTCACTGACTTATTATGAATGCGCTGCAGGTGACGTATAAGGGAGGATGTTCCGAGGTGGTTAACGTCCTTACCCCTACTTATTACAGCTTGACAAAGGGAACACACGGCTTGACACCTGTTGTCCGCATTTCTGGTGAAATACCTCCACACCGAAGAGCTGATTTTTTTGGTATTTTCACCTGGCATGTCAACGGCCATATTCCTCCCACGGACAACAGGTGTCTCCCCGGGTGCCTGACTTAAACAAACCACCTCACCATCAGAATCCTCCTGGTCAATTTCCTCCCCAGCGCCAGCAACACCCATATCCTCCTCATCCTGGTGTACTTCAACACTGACATCTTCAATCTGACTATCAGGAACTGGACTGCGGGTGCTCCTTCCAGCACTTGCAGGGGGCGTGCAAATGGTGGAAGGCGCATGCTCTTCACGTCCAGTGTTGGGAAGGTCAGGCATCGCAACCGACACAATTGGACTCTCCTTGTGGATTTGGGATTTCAAAGAACGCACAGTTCTTTGCGGTGCTTTTGCCAGCTTGAGTCTTTTCAGTTTTCTAGCGAGAGGCTGAGTGCTTCCATCCTCATGTGAAGCTGAACCACTAGCCATGAACATAGGCCAGGGCCTCAGCCGTTCCTTGCCACTCCGTGTGGTAAATGGCATATTGGCAAGTTTACGCTTCTCCTCCGACAATTTTATTTTAGGTTTTGGAGTCCTTTTTTTACTGATATTTGGTGTTTTGGTTTTGACATGCTCTGTACTATGCCATTGGGCATCGGCCTTGGCAGACGACGTTGCTGGCATTTCATCGTCTCGGCCATGACTAGTGGCAGCAGCTTCAGCACGAGGTGGAAGTGGATCTTGATCTTTCCCTAATTTTGGAACCTCAACATTTTTGTTCTCCATATTTTAATAGGCACAACTAAAAGGCACCTCAGGTAAACAATGGAGATGGATGGATTGGATACTAGTATACAATTATGGACGGGCTGCCGAGTGCCGACACAGAGGTAGCCACAGCCGTGAACTACCGCACTGTACTGTGTCTGCTGCTAATATATAGACTGGTTGATAAAGAGATAGTATACTCGAGTCGTAACTAGTATGTATGTATAAAGAAAGAAAAAAAAACCATGGTTAGGTGGTATATACAATTATGGACGGGCTGCCGAGTGCCGACACAGAGGTAGCCACAGCCGTGAACTACCGCACTGTACTGTGTCTGCTGCTAATATATAGACTGGTTGATAAAGAGATAGTATACTCGTAACTAGTATGTATGTATAAAGAAAGAAAACAAAACCACGGTTAGGTGGTATATACAATTATGGACGGGCTGCCGAGTGCCGACACAGAGGTAGCCACAGCCGTGAACTACCGCACTGTACTGTGTCTGCTGCTAATATATAGACTGGTTGATAAAGAGATAGTATACTCGTAACTAGTATGTATGTATAAAGAAAGAAAAAAAAACCACGGTTAGGTGGTATATACAATTATGGACGGGCTGCCGAGTGCCGACACAGAGGTAGCCACAGCCGTGAACTACCGCACTGTACTGTGTCTGCTGCTAATATAGACTGGTTGATAAAGAGATAGTATACTCGTAACTAGTATGTATGTATAAAGAAAGAAAAAAAAACCACGGTTAGGTGGTATATACAATTATGGACGGGCTGCCGAGTGCCGACACAGAGGTAGCCACAGCCGTGAACTACCGCACTGTACTGTGTCTGCTGCTAATATATAGACTGGTTGATAAAGAGATAGTATACTCGTAACTAGTATGTATGTATAAAGAAAGAAAAAAAAACCACGGTTAGGTGGTATATACAATTATGGACGGGCTGCCGAGTGCCGACACAGAGGTAGCCACAGCCGTGAACTACCGCACTGTACTGTGTCTGCTGCTAATATATAGACTGGTTGATAAAGAGATAGTATACTCGTAACTAGTATGTATGTATAAAGAAAGAAAAAAAAACCACGGTTAGGTGGTATATACAATTACGGACGGGCTGCCGAGTGCCGACACAGAGGTAGCCACAGCCGTGAACTACCGCACTGTACTGTGTCTGCTGCTAATATATAGACTGGTTGATAAAGAGATAGTATACTCGTAACTAGTATGTATGTATAAAGAAAGAAAAAAAAACCACGGTTAGGTGGTATATACAATTATGGACGGGCTGCCGAGTGCCGACACAGAGGTAGCCACAGCCGTGAACTACCGCACTGTACTGTGTCTGCTGCTAATATATAGACTGGTTGATAAAGAGATAGTATACTCGTAACTAGTATGTATGTATAAAGAAAGAAAAAAAAACCACGGTTAGGTGGTATATACAATTATGGACGGGCTGCCGAGTGCCGACACAGAGGTAGCCACAGCCGTGAACTACCGCACTGTACTGTGTCTGCTGCTAATATATAGACTGGTTGATAAAGAGATAGTATACTCGTAACTAGTATGTATGTATAAAGAAAGAAAAAAAAACCACGGTTAGGTTGTATATACAATTATGGACGGGCTGCCGAGTGCCGACACAGAGGTAGCCACAGCCGTGAACTACCGCACTGTACTGTGTCTGCTGCTAATATATAGACTGGTTGATAAAGAGATAGTATACTCGTAACTAGTATGTATGTATAAAGAAAGAAAAAAAAACCACGGTTAGGTGGTATATACAATTATGGACGGGCTGCCGAGTGCCGACACAGAGGTAGCCACAGCCGTGAACTACCGTACTGTACTGTGTCTGCTGCTAATATAGACTGGTTGATAAAGAGATAGTATACTCGTAACTAGTATGTATGTATAAAGAAAGAAAAAAAAACCACGGTTAGGTGGTATATACAATTATGGACGGGCTGCCGAGTGCCGACACAGAGGTAGCCACAGCCGTGAACTACCGCACTGTACTGTGTCTGCTGCTAATATATAGACTGGTTGATAAAGAGATAGTATACTCGTAACTAGTATGTATGTATAAAGAAAGAAAAAAAAACCACGGTTAGGTGGTATATACAATTATGGACGGGCTGCCGAGTGCCGACACAGAGGTAGCCACAGCCGTGAACTACCGCACTGTACTGTGTCTGCTGCTAATATATAGACTGGTTGATAAAGAGATAGTATACTCGTAACTAGTATGTATGTATAAAGAAAGAAAAAAAAACCACGGTTAGGTGGTATATACAATTATGGACGGGCTGCCGAGTGCCGACACAGAGGTAGCCACAGCCGTGAACTACCGCACTGTACTGTGTCTGCTGCTAATATAGACTGGTTGATAAAGAGATAGTATACTACTAATATTATATATACTGGTGGTCAGGTCACTGGTCACTAGTCACACTGGCAGTGGCACTCCTGCAGCAAAAGTGTGCACTGTTTTAATATAATATTATGTACTCCTGGCTCCTGCTATAACCTATAACTGGCACTGCAGTAGTGCTCCCCAGTCTCCCCCACAATTATAAGCTGTGTGAGCTGAGCAGTCAGACAGATATATAATATATATAGATGATGCAGCACACTGGCCTGAGCCTGAGCAGTGCACACAGATATGGTATGTGACTGACTGAGTCACTGTGTGTATCGCTTTTTTCAGGCAGAGAACGGATATATTAAATAAACTGCACTGTGTGTCTGGTGGTCACTCACTATATAATATATTATGTACTCCTGGCTCCTGCTATAACCTATAACTGGCACTGCAGTAGTGCTCCCCAGTCTCCCCCACAATTATAAGCTGTGTGAGCTGAGCAGTCAGACAGATATATATAATATTATATATAGATAATAGATGATGCAGCACACTGGCCTGAGCCTGAGCAGTGCACACAGATATGGTATGTGACTGAGTCACTGTGTGCTGTGTATCGCTTTTTTCAGGCAGAGAACGGATTATAAATAAAACTGGTGGTCACTGGTCACTATCAGCAAAACTCTGCACTGTACACTACTGAGTACTCCTAATGCTCCCCAAAATTAGTAAATCAAGTGTCTCTCTAATCTATTCTAAACGGAGAGGACGCCAGCCACGTCCTCTCCCTATCAATCTCAATGCACGTGTGAAAATGGCGGCGACGCGCGGCTCCTTATATAGAATCCGAGTCTCGCGATAGAATCCGAGCCTCGCGAGAATCCGACAGCGTCATGATGACGTTCGGGCGCGCTCGGGTTAACCGAGCAAGGCGGGAAGATCCGAGTCGCTCGGACCCGTGAAAAAAAACATGAAGTTCTGGCGGGTTCGGATTCAGAGAAACCGAACCCGCTTATCTCTATTATAATGATGCAAATAAATGCACATTTTGTTCAAAAAGATGCTCAGTGCAGCCAAGTCTTTACCCCTACCCCTAACCCACCTGTCTCACAGCCTAACCCTAACTGTCTCCTCCCTCAGTCTGTCCCTAACTGTCTCCTCCCACAGTCTAACCCTAACTGTCCCCTTGCGGTGTCTAACCCTAAGTGTCCCCTCCCTCAGTCTAACCCTAACTGTCCCCTCCCTCAGTCTAACCATAAATGTCCACTCCCTCAGTCTAACCCTAACTGTCCCCTCCCTCAGTCTAACCATAAATGTCCACTCCCTCAGTCTAACCCTAACTGTCCCCTCCCTCAGTCTAACCCTAACTGTCTCCTCCCTCAGTCTAACCCTAATAGTCCCCTCGCGGCATCTAACCCTAACTGGCCCATCCCTCAGCCTAACCCTAACTGTTCCCTCCCGGTGGTTAACCCTAACTATCTCCTCCCACAGTCTATCCCTAACTGTCCCCTCCCTCAGTCTAACCCTAACTGTCCCCTCCCCCAGTCTAACCCTAACTGTCCCTTCGCTGCGTCTAACCCTAACTGTTCCCTCCCTCAGTCTAACCCTAACTGTCCGCTCCCTCAGTCTAACCCTAACTGTCCGCTCCCTCAGTCTAACCCTAACTGTCCCCTCCCTCAGTCTAACCCTAACTGTCCTCTCCCTCAGTCTAACCCTAACCATCTCCTCCCTCAGTCTAACCCTAACTGTCCCCTCCCTCAGTCTAACCCTAACTGTCCCCTCCCTCAGTCTAACCCTAACTGTCTGCTCCTGGCATCCAACCCTAACTGTTGTCCTCCCGCCACATACATCCTTACCCTAGCCATGCCCCCCCCTCAGCCTAACCTTAGCTGCAGGGCCGTAACTAGGTGTGTGCGGAGGGGGCACTGCACATGGTGCTGCAAGGTAGGGGGCGCTGTTGGTGGCACTTGTCAATTACCTGTTTTAATTACTTTCACTTGCAGCTTCCCCCCTTTTTGAAACCCAGCATCTCCTGACTGTCCCTGTCTCCTACCCCCACCCCTTCTGTTGCTAATAACTATACAGCAGGAGTGTTAAACTTGTTGCCCCTACCGCATCCTTTTGCGGCCCATGGCCAGAGGTCCTTATGTGGTCCATTGGCAGGAAATTGAGCCAGAACGCTGACCAGGTTAGAGGTGTCCATCCGGCTCCCACTCCGGGATGTAGCCCACCTCATCCGAGCTCCGAAGGATGACCAGGGACTGCCACCCCCAGCAGCAGCAGCAGCAGCAGCACCACGGGCAGGAATGGGCTCCAGACATCAGCAGGGAGCAAGGATGGGAGTGGGCTGGAGCAGGGGCAGCAGACTGAGGCTGAGGAGGAGGCTCCCAGCATACGCAGCATGGCCAGCGACAGCAGGGAGCAGGGAAGCGACTCTATCACCTCCCGTCCAGCATCTCACCTGCAGCACGATGCTGCTCTGCTCACCTGCCCGGCCTCTTATATCACCAGGCCCCGCACCTGGCAACCCAGTGGTGTCCCTGTCACACAGCAGCACACTGTGCACACACACTCACACAGCAGCACACTTTACACACACTCTAACACACCACACAGATGTAGGAGAAAATACAGTAGTGCCATTACAACAGTAGGGTGCCGACCTTCTGTTGGGGCAGCCAGTGAGCGGGGTCAGGTGTCTCTGTACTCTGATCTCCTCTGTCTTGCTGACCTGCCCATACTGTCTATGCTGGCTGGAGCTGGGGGCAGATCGCGCTGCTGGAAGGACAGAGCCGGTGGCCGCTCTCCTCACCTAGATGCAAGTACTCTAATGTCCAGGCAGGGGCCGCAGCGCTGTTCGCGTCTGCCTGCTTTCAAACTACTGAAAATGAGCCTCCAAAAATGGCTGCCACCTCAGTAGACAGTTATGAGGCCTCCTCTAGTATCTTTAATAACTGTCTCCTCTGAGGCAGCGACCATCTTGTGAGGGACATTTTCAATTGAGCACTGCGGGTAGGGTTGCCACCTCATCCCTTTAATTCTGGACACATATTAATTACACAGGTTCTGTGACTGGCTGACTTCAAGACTCCATTTCACCTGGTTTTAATCAGCCACAGAACCTGTGTAATCAATATGTGTCCAGAATTAAAGGGATGAGGTGGCAACCCTAACTGCGGGTGAACAGTGCATGGCGGAGGACGGACGGAGGACAGCTGTGGATGGACGGGCGGCAGCGGTGGGTAGACAGCAGCAAGAGCTGCCCAGGCACTCCCCTCTCTGTTAGAGAGGCAGGTTCCAGGACTGCTGTGTGCCCTGTACCCTCCTGATGGCGGCCCTGGTGGCAGGGGGCAGGTAACTGGGTAAGGGGGAAGGTGAATGGGTGAGGGTGGCAGGGGGTAGGTGATTGGGTGAGGATGGCAGGGGCACTATACTGGGGGCATTACTTGTATCTGGCATTATAGTGGGGGCAAAAAAAAATTAATATTCCGAAATATGGAATAATCCATTATCCAAAATGCTTCTGATCCCAAGCATTTTGAATAAGGGATACTCGACCTGATATATATAGCTCCCAATTGGTCCCAATCCTCCTCAGTAGTTTCCATTATAGAGCTGTTAATTCTTTATTTAGCCGTTGGGCTAATGAGACTGAAGTGCATGATTTAGTATTAAACTGTAGTTGCCACATTCTTGACCAGTCTACCTAGATCCTCCTACAAACCCCTCCCGCTGTGTGTACCCTGTTGCATACCTATGAGTCATCTGCAAAAAGGCATACTTTCTCTTGAGAAATGAAATGTAAAAGGTGAGTGATTCCTTAGATGGCGCTAGTATCAAATATAGTCACTTTCCTTTATGACGTGTACTGTGCCTTTAAGGCATAGAAACCAAAATTCTCATTTTTTTCCCAATAGAAACCTCATCAGTACTGTGCCAAATGCCTCTTTCAATGATGTCTCATATTTTTCCGTACATGTAAGAAAGTGTGAAAAAACACACAGCATAATACTATAATATTTTGTGATAAAAAAAGGACACATCATACAATAAAATAAGCCCAAAGGTACATACAACACTCAAGAATGGGATCAGACAGGCAGTTATTGCAAATGGGTAATTACCAGAAATCTTGGAACTGGGTTTTAATCAGTTCCAAAAAGGCATAGGGAGGATGATAAATCACCATGCGGTATCCCGGGTAGACTTGCAGGCACTCCGCCCCTTGAGGTAATGTCCTCCTTGTACTCTCCAGTTGCCTGATCCCCACTAACGCGCTTTAACTCCCTCGGGGGTCTTTTTCAAGGTAATAAGTGTTGTTAGTCCATCTGAACAATCCTTATATACCCACCATAATACCCAATCCCTTCACTTCCCCCTACTGAAAAATACATAACTGCTGAGGCTGGTCTCTCTCCAATCATAGATCTCCTCTAAATCATGTGACCATAAACAGTTCCCATCTCCAGGGCAACAGTGTTTTTCTATTAACACTGATGTCACTAGATATTGGTCACGTGTTTTGGCCCGGCATCTATCTGCTGCCATCTTTTATGCTTCCGTATTCTCCATCACTGCGTTTCCATTCCCATGGAGATAGCACTGTGACTGCTTCATTTCCTCCCCGCCTGCTGTCTTGGTGACGTGTCGGGCACTCTGTATTTCCGGATTCGGGATAGATGCGTGCATGTTGTTATGGCAACAGAAGCGGCCTGTCATCGCTTCCTTTAAACTTGGGATTTTATATGTATTTTATCTGGGCATATATTATATATGCAGAACTGCTGACATTGTTCATTTATTCATTTTTCCCCCTGTTTTTTTTCTTATTTATTGCATGTTTCAATTACCTCTCTATCTATCTCTACATCCCTGCTGCCTCTCTCTCTGTTTCTTCACCCCTGTTGCCTCTTTTTCTGTCCCTACACCCCTGCTGCCTCTCTCTGTCCCTATGTCCCTGCTGCCTCTCTATCTGTCCCTATGTCCTTGCTGCCACTCTCTCTCTGTTTCTATGCCGCTGTTGCCTCTTTAAGTCCCTAAGTCCCTGCTGCCTTACTCTCTTTGCCTGCACTCTCTCTCTGTGTCCCTGCTGCCACTCTCTTTGTCTCTGTGTCACTGCTGCCACTCTCTGCCTCTATGTTCCTGCTGCCTTTATCTGTTCCTACATCCCTGCTGCCTCTCTCTTCAGCCCAACTGCATCTCCCTAAGTCCCTGCTGACCTTCTATTTGTCTCTATGTCCCTGCTGCCTCTCTATCTGTTTTTATGCCCCTGCTGCCTCTTTCTGTCCCTAAATCCCTGCTTCCTATCTCTGTCCCTATGTCTTTTCCTGGAACTCTCTCTCTCTCTGTGTCCCTGCCGTCACTCTCTCTGTCTCTATGTTCCTGCTGCCATTCTCCCTCTGGAGACCTGAGTTGGGGGGGGCCCTTAAAAATGTTGCTTTGTGGCTCACAAAGTTCTAGTTTAGCCCCTGCCTCTATATAATTATGGGGCTGATTCAGAGGTGGACACTAATGGCACCTCTGCAGTTGTGCAGAATTATGCAAAAACTACATGAGGTGTATTAAGTAACAAAGTTGCCCAGGATTCTGTAATGTGCTGTTGCATCTGAAGGGGGTAGCATGGGATCATCTGCATGCACGTACAGTAGGATAACGAGTAACCCTGAGGTTACTCAGGAAGTCGCCGAACCAGATCTACGCGCGTGCAGTGCGGTGCCTACTCATGCGCAGATCATTAAACATCAGAGATTTATGTAAATCTCAGAATCAGGCCCTATATGTGTAACCAATATCTCCCCATGTTAGCTAATAACACTGTTCTGTAACATTACTTTTTCTTTTATCTTTGGCTTAATCTGAGCCAGACAGGGCCATGCCAGTTCAGGAGCTCCAACGGCACATCTTGTCCTACCGTCATTACAACATGTAGGGGAGAAAACCTGAGATTTGGGCACTACCATAAGTGCCCGATATGTGCTCAGCTGGGTATTGCGGCAATACCCAAGGGAGAGATGTAGAAAACCTTCTTAAGAGTTTTTGTCCATAGCAACCAATGAGCTTCTAGCTATCATTTTTCAAATATATTATATAAAATGATGGCTAGAACCAGAGGCGTAACTAAGGGGGGTCGAGCAGGGCACGTGTCCTGGGCGCCGTAGCAGGCCCAGCAGAGGGGGGCGCTGACGGCCAGGGCATCATGCCCGCCCTCCCCGCTATTGTGCTGTTTCCGCCCGTTACCATTGCGCTGCAGTATGCAGCTCCCAGGCAGAGGCGGAACTAGCAGCGGTGCATTGCACCGAGGCCCGCCGCAATTATGGGGCCCAAAGCCGGGGATTATAATGAGTCAGCCTGACTCATTATAATCCCCGGAGGCATTTAGGAGGGGAGTGGACTGGAGGAGGAACACTGTCCCCATGCGGTGCTGCTGCTGTGGTGTTGGGTGGAGTGTGTGAGGAGCTGCGCTCCCAGTCTCCTCCCAATCAGTCATCTTACCAGCAGCGAAGGGGGGGAGTCTCCGCCAGTATCCCAGCCAGACAGGGGTGAAGCACCGGCCGCAGACACCACGCTGTATGTGAGTACTGCATGGAGCGACCTCACGGGATGACTGGACGGTGTGTGCGGCCTCAGTGCTGTAATGAGGAGGGGAAGAGGCTGTATGTCCGTGCTCAGGCGGCAGCATTAGGAGGGAAGGGGGGCAGCACCGCTACCAGGCTATGAAAGGGTGATAGGAGGTATGGGGTGGGGGAGGCATTTAGCGGGCAGGTGTCTTAAATCCAATGGATTCTAGAAGATGGGGAGAGGACATATTGAGGAGAAGGTGACATGTGGAGGAGAAGGCATATGAGGGGGGTTACATGGAGAAGGCATATGGTGGTTGACATGTGGAGAAGGCATATGGGGTGGCATATGGAGAAGGCATATGGGGGGTGATATATGGAGGAGAAGGCATATGGGGGGTGACATATGAAGGAGAAGGCATATGCGGAATAACATGCAGGAGAAGGCATATGGGGGTGACATGTGGAGGAGAAGGCATATGGGGAATAACATGGAGGAGAAGGCATATGGGGAATAGCATGGAGGAGAAAGCATATGGGGAATAACATGGCGGAGAAGGCATATGGGGGGTGACATGTGGAGGAGAAGGCATATGGGGAATAACATGGAGGAGAAGGCATATGGGGAATAACATGGAGGAGAAAGCATATGGGGAATAACATGGAGGAGAAGGCATATGGGGAATAACATGGAGGAAAAGGCATATGGGGGTGACATGTGGAGGAGAAGGCATATGGGGAATAACATGGAGGAGAAGGCATATGGGGAATAACATGGAGGAGAAGGCATATGGGGGGTGACATGTGGAGGAGAAGGCATATGGGGAATAACATGGAGGAGAAGGCATATGGGGAATAACATGGAGGAGAAGGCATATGGGGGTGACATGTGGAGGAGAAGGCATATGGGGAATAACATGGAGGAGAAGGCATGTGGGGAATAACATGGAGGAGAAAGCATATGGGGAATAACATGGAGGAGAAGGCATATGGGGAATAACATGGAGGAAAAGGCATATGGGGGTGACATGTGGAGGAGAAGGCATATGGGGAATAACATGGAGGAGAAGGCATATGGGGGGTGACATGTGGAGGAGAAGACATATGGGGAATAACATGGAGGAGAAGGCATATGGGGAATAACATGGAGGAGAAGGCATATGGGGGTGATATGTGGAGGAGAAGGCATATGGGGAATAACATGGAGAAGGCATATGGGGGTGGCATATGGAGGAACTCATTCTGTGTGCTATAATGTGAATTTCGGCTCATACCGTGTGCTATAATGTGAATTTCAGCACATTCTGTGTGGTATAAAGTGAATTTTTGCTCATACCATGTGCTATAATGTGAATTTCGGCTCACACCGTGTACTATAATGTGAAAGGGGCATCAGTACTAGATAGTATAAGGGGTCCTACTACACTGAAGGACACGCCCCTTTTGAGTGGCCATGCCCCCTTTTCCAGAACATAATTGCACCCTTCACTTCTCCATACCCCCCTTCAAAAATTCCACTTCGACCACTGCGCCTACATTTATACATACACACCCTGACATCTTTATATACAGTGACACCTATTTGTGCAGGAGATGATGATGGTAAGGTGCTTGTGGAATTGCAAAGAATGTTCCCAGTATGATATGAAACAGCTGGCGTGTCATGCTGGCACATCCTATTTTCAGTGTCCACGCCCCCCTTCTGGTGTGTGGCCATGGGCATCTTTTTCAGTGTGCGCCGGTGGCATGCGCACATACTTTCCTTTGTCGTTTTTTTTTTTTCGGGGAAGGGGGGTTGCCATTATTGAGCTTGCTCTGGGCTCCAAAAACCCTAGTTACGCCTCTGGTTAGAACCTGGTTGGTTGCTATGGGCATTGTATGCTGGTCACTGGTATGCTCCTTGGGCATTGTATGGGGTCACTGGTATGCTCCTTGGGCATTGTATGGAGGTCACTGGATGCTTTTTGTATTGAATATCTCTCACTGGAATGGTAGACAGAGGCATTGTGATTTATTTTTTCTTTTACACTGCAAGGAAAAATGTGAGACCACTGGGTGTTTAGCAATGGATGAGACCCCAGTAAGAATGATCTATTTTATAATGACCTTTTACCAAGTTGGTGCAAATCTTTGGAATTCCCTGCTGTTGGATTAAGTAGTGGTAATCATTTAATGTGTGTACTTGTCACCCTGGTGTGCTGCCTACCAGTGCAATACTTCACCCACTGGTGTGATCTCCACCTCCTGTGACAGGATACTCCTGCTGGTGCTGTGACTGCCTACCAGTGCAATACCTCACCTACTGGTGTGATCTCCACCTCCTGTGACAGGATCCGCCTGCTGGTGCTGTGACTGCCTACCAGTACAATACCTCACCCACTGGTGTGATCTCCACCTCCTGTGACAGGATACTCCTGCTGGTGCTGTGACTGCCTACCAGTGCAATACCTCACCTACTGGTGTGATCTCCACCTCCTGTGACAGGATCCTCCTGCTGGTGCTGTGACTGCCTACCAGTACAATACCTCACCCACTGGTGTGATCTCCACCTCCTGTGACAGGATCCTCCTGCTGGTGCTGTGACTGCCTACCAGTGCAATACCTCACCCACTGGTGTGATCTCCACCTCCTGTGACAGGATACTCCTGCTGGTGCTGTGACTTCCTACCAGTACAATACTTCACCCACTGGTGTGATTTCCACCTCCTGTGACAGGATCCTCCTGCTGGTGCTGTGACTGCCTACCAGTACAATACCTCACCTACTGGTGTGATCTCCATCTACTGTGACAGGATCCTCCTGCTGGTGCTGTGACTGCCTACCAGTGCAATACCTCACCCACTGGTGTGATCTCCACCTTCTGTGACAGGATCCTTCTGCTGGTACTGTGACTGCCTACCAGTACAATACTTCACCCACTGGTGTGATTTCCACCTCCTGTGATAGGATCCTCCTGCTGGTGCTGTGACTGCCTACCAGTGTAATACCTCACCTACTGGTGTGATCTCCACCTCCTGTGACAGGATCCTCCTGCTGGTACTGTGACTGCCTACCAGTGCAATGCCTCACCCACTGGTGTGATCTCCACCTCCTGTGACAGGATCCTCCTGCTGGTGCTGTGACTGCCTACCAGTGCAATACCTCACCCACTGGTGTGATCTCCACCTCCTGTGACAGGATCCTCCTGCTGGTGCTGTGACTGCCTACCAGTACAATACCTCACCTACTGGTGTGATCTCCACCTCCTGTGATAGGATCCTTCTGATGGTGCTGTGACTACCTACCAGTGCAATACCTCACCCACTGGTGTGATCTCCACCTCCTGTGACAGGATCCTTCTGCTGGTGCTGTGACTGCCTACCAGTGCAATACCTCACCCACTGGTGTGATCTCCACCTCCTGTGACAGGATCCTCCTGCAGGCGCTGTGACTGCCTACCAGGGCAATACCTCACCCACTGGTGTGATCTCCACCTCCTGTGACAGGATCCTCCTGCAGGCTCTGTGACTGCCTACCAGTGTAATACCTCACCCACCGGTGTGATCTCCACCTCCTGTGACAGGATCCTCCTGCTGGTGCTGTGACTGCCTACCAGTGCAATACCTCACCCACTGGTGTGATCTCCACCTCCTGTGACAGGATCCTCCTGCAGGCTCTGTGACTGCCTACCAGTGCAATACCTCACCTACTGGTGTGATCTCCACCTCCTGTGACAGGATCCTCCTGCAGGCTCTGTGACTGCCTACCAGTGCAATACCTCACCCACCGGTGTGATCTCCACCTCCTGTGACAGGATCCTCCTGCTGGTGCTGTGACTTCCTACCAGTACAATACCTCACCCACTGGTGTGATCTCCACCTTCTGTGACAGGATCCTCCTGCCTACCATGTGGCATTGGCCTTGCTTACTACCATTGTGGCTAATGCAAACAATTTGCTTACCCCTAGTTTGTGTTGGGACCCGCTTATAGCTGACTTACTCCAACCTACATGAGGCCACTTTTCATATATTTCCAGGGCCACGTTAAGTTCTCAATCCGCCCCTGACTGGCATGAAAGAAACGTGAATGATAAATCAAAGTCAATGTACCAAGAGGGTATTGACAAGCCATTAGAAAGTTATCAGAAGATGGAAACCCTTTTTAACATTTTCTTATACTGGGATTTTCTTACCCTGTTTCCAAGAAAAAGACATTGTCAATTATTAATTTAACTCTTAATTAAGTGAAATGGAGACATGATATGAGATGTGTAAAGCCGCATAGAGAGATAAAGTTGGGTATTTGCCCAAAGCAAATGATGCTTCTAACTACAAGTATCAGTTCATGTACTGTGCTAGATAAGTGACAGAAGATTATTGGGTGATTTGACATCTCCACTTTATCTCTCTCCAAGGCTTGATACATCTCCCCAAGAGTGCTGTATGTAAAATATATGTCTAGCTGCTATACAGCAGGCCAGGAGCACCAGCAGGACAGTAGAGTAATAATTTGCGGACCCTGTGAAATTAGCATGCAATAAAGAACGGAGACTCAGTCAATGAATACATAAAATATTTTTTAGTTTATGCTAAATTATAATAAGTTTATTATGAAGAATAGTTAACAAATAATATTTGCTAGACATCTCTGAAAACAGTCCCACAAATATTAAACAGGCCCTGAATGTATGTATTGGGGACTGCAATGGATATTGGAGATATCTATTGCATTCCTCCTATTGTGATCACAAAGGCAGCCACCAAAAGTTTCTTCAGCAATTGGTAAACTGCGAAACTCACCAAACTTTAGAATGCAAAGCATTTCTGAGCTTGGCCCGGCAGCTAATGCCATTTCTAAATGGCGTTTGTAGCCTGTGGGCTACATTATGCAATTCTTCCCTGGAGAGGGATCCTTGGGATCCCTCTGCATTACTGTCTGCTCTCACATATGCAGTCTGATGAATGCACATGTGAAGTAACACAGCCGGGGTCTAAACCCAGAAGTAAAGTGATTGCATTAGGGATAATTTTACTTCTTATACATTGCAGGGACGGGCATGAGATTGGTTATGGCATAAAAGCTACACCTCTGGACTCACGAAGAGTCATCCTTCAGCACTCAGGAGAGGAAAAACCCCCATGGGAGGAAACCTCTGGGGAACCATGGCCCCAGGATCGCCCTTCCCTCTGGGCATTAAGAGGTGTGCTAATAGGGGGATCAGTATGATATCCCGGCACATAGGATCCCAGTGATCGTAATACTGACGCAGGGATCCTGGTGCAAAAAAGACCGACAGGGGTGAGCAGGGCCATCAAAACATTTATGGGCTGGGGGGGGGGGGGGACAAGATAGATCCTCATTCGGTGCCCCTTGGGGCGGATCCACCGGGGAGGAGGAAGCCATACTACGGGGACAAAATGAAGGCAGCATCATGGTGGGGAGGAGGTGGGAAGAGAGAGGAAGACTGTCAGGGAAAGAAAGAGGGAGAGAGAGACTAAGTGTCAGGGAGAGTGAGGGATAGAAAGGGACAGTGTCAGGTAGAGATAGAAACAGTGTCAAGGAGAGAGAGGAGCAAGAGGAGAGAGTGTTAGGGAGAGAGAGAGGAGTGTGTTAGGGCGAGAGAGAGAGAGGAGAGTGTGTTAGGGAGAAAGAGAGTGTATGTTAGGGAGAGAGAGGAAAGAGAGTGTTAGGGAGAGAGGGAGAGGGGGAGTGTTAGAGAGGGGAGCGATAGTGTTGAGGAGAGAGTGTGTTGGGGAGAGAGAGAGGAGAGAGAGTGTTAGAGAGAGAGAGAGAGAGAGCATGTTGGGGAGAGAGGAGCAAGAGTGTTAGGGAGAGAAAGAGGAAAGAGAGAGTGTTAGGGAGAGAGAGTGAGTGGAGAGAGAGAGGAAAGAGTGTTAGGGAGAGAGAGAGAGGGGAGAGAGAGAGTGTTAGGGAGAGAGAGAGGAGCGAGAGAGTTAGGGAGAGAGTGTTGGGGTGAGAGTGTTAGGGAGAGAGAGACAGAGAGAGAGAGAGAGAGAGAGAGGAGAGAGTGTTAGGGAGAGAGAGAGTGTTAGGGAGTGAGAGAGGAGAGAGTGTTAGGGAGCAATGAGAGAGCGTGTTAGAGAGAGAGAGAGTTAGAGAGAGGGGGAAGTGAGTGTGATAGGGAGAGAGAGAGAGGGAAGAGAGTGTTAGGGAGAGGGAGAGGGAGGAGAGCATGTTAGGGAGGGGGAGAGAGAGAGAGAGAAAAGAGTGTTAGGGAGAGAGAGAGAGAGAGAGTGTTAGGAAGAGAGAGAGAGAGTGTTAGGGAGAGAGATGGAGTGAGAGAGACACTATTGTACCTGCCCTGATTACACAGCAGCACTGGAGGCAGGCACTCCTCGGCATTAGGCCATGGCCCCAAAACACCCACGATTCGCAGCAGTTTGGGAGTGCTCTGCTGGGAGTTAGGGTTGGGGGAGCACCGTTGCCTAGTCCCTGCGCTGCACGGAAATTGTGATGTGCGGTTTTTAAACTGACCGCACATCGCTCCTTCTGTGTACATTGGCCGGCGCCTCTTATGCTTGGGGGGGGTGAGCTGCCCCCTTGCCCCACCCATTCCGACGCCTCTGGAGGTGAGTAAAGGGGTGTTTTCCCCTCTCCCCACCCCCTTAACCTTCTCTGTCCACAGGCTAACACTAACCTCCCCCCTTTGTGCCTGACTTTAACCACAGAGGTGCCTAATCCTATCCTCCATCCCCGCTGCCTAAACCTAACCCTCCCTCCCCTGCAGCCTAACCACACTGGGGGTGCCTAACCCCAACCCACTCTACCCGTGGCTTAACCTTAACCCCTCCTCACCTGCAGTCTAAATCTAACCCCCTTGGGAGCTATAGGTAATGGGAGGGGTACAATACTTACCTATACCTGCCTATACTTGCCAAAGGTCAACTGCTGTGTAGACTAAGGGGAAAAGATTAAAAAACATTGTTAGTGGATGAACAAGCAGAGAGACAAACTGCAAACAGTGGTGTGGTTGTGTAGAGAGAAAAATCTCTCAATGTAAATATGTTACTGTAACTATTAAGGACATGGAAAATGCTTAAAATAAGGACAGTTAACCCAAAGGGCCTATTGTTTTTATACAATACACACATTTTTTATACAATACACACATTAAGTTCTTTCTTATAGTAATAAGTGGGTACCTTCAGAAATTTTCTTTGACCAGTAAATAATAAAAGCTATAAATTGCTAACATTTAGGGGTCAACCCAATGAAGTACAAGTTGCCATTTCTGCGATGTTCCAACACTGGCATCGGCACCCAAACTCGCAGCCTTTGTGACCAGATAGGGCTGCGGGCATTTTTGAGTGAGTTTGGGCTATTGGAAGGTGCGGCTGTTCTAAGACAAACTCGCACCTAATTAAATTGACCCCTTAGTCTATAAAATAGTAAAATATAATGGTGTAATTGTGGCCTAATTCAGTTGTGGTTGTTGAAGTGATTGTTGCTGTAATCTTTTGCCATTCCTAATTGCATCGCAGTCTGACCAGCTGTAGGCTGAGCAAGTCTCCTAGACACAGGGTTCTCCAGCAGATACACAGGTCACAATGGGCAATTTATACACGTGCACGGAAAGATGATTGAACAGAACTGACACGCCTGTGTACAGTTAGCCACCCCCTCTACCACCCCAAATGCTGACTTCCTGTCAGTCACTTTGCGATGGGATCCTCTATGTGAGCTTAATCGCATCTTGGGGGTAATTCAGAGTTGATCGCAGCAGCAAATTTGTTAGCAGTTGGGCAAAACCATGGCCCTCATTCCGAGTTGTTCGCTCACTAGCTGCTTTTAGCAGCATTGCACACGTTAGGCCGCCGCCCTCTGGGAGTGTATCTTAGCTTAGCAGAATAGCGAATGAAAGATTAGCAGAACTGCTACTAAATAATTCCCTGCAGTTTCTGAGTAGCTCCAGACCTACTCACAGATTGCGATCAGCTCAGTCCGTTTAGTTCCTGGTTTGACGTCACAAACACACCCTGCGTTCGGCCAGCTACTCCCCCGTTTCTCCAGCCACTCCTACATTTTTTCATGGCACGCCTGCTTTTTTTAGCACACTCCCTGAAAACGCCAAGTTGCCGCCCAGAAACACCCACTTCCTATCAATCACACTACGATCGCTCGATCGTTGAAAAAACGTTGCTCAAGCTTGTGTAAATCTACTAAGTTTTGTGTTAAATTACTTAACGCATGTGCGCTGCGTACCATGCGCATGCGCATTTTCCACCTAATCGCTCCGTTGCGAAAAATGGCAACTAGCTAACAACTCGGAATGACCACCCATGTGTACTGCAGGGGGGCAGATATAACATGTGCAGAGAGAGTTAGATTTGGGTGGGTTATTTTGTTTCTGTGCAGGGTAAATACTAGAGATGAGCGGGTTCGGTTTCTCTGAATCCGAACCCGCACGAACTTCATGTTTTTTTCACGGGTCCGAGCAGACTCGGATCCTCCCGCCTTGCTCGGTTAACCCGAGCGCGCCCGAACGTCATCATGACGCTGTCGGATTCTCGCGAGACTCGGATTCTATATAAGGAGCCGCGCGTCGCCGCCATTTTCACACGTGCATTGAGATTGATAGGGAGAGGACGTGGCTGGCGTCCTCTCCATTTAGATTAGGGTTGAGAGAGAGAGAGAGAGATTGACCTGAGGCTGTGATACTGTAGAAGAGAGTGCAGAGTTTAGTGACTGACGACCACAGTGACCACCAGACAGTGCAGTTGTTTGTTTTATTTAATATATCCGTTCTCTGCCTGAAAAAAACGATACACACAGTGACTCAGTCACATACCATATCTGTGTGCACTGCTCAGCCCAGTGTGCTGCATCAATGTATATATATATCTGACTGTGCTCAGCTCACACAGCTTATAATTGTGGGGGAGACTGGGGAGCACTGCAGTGCCAGTTATAGGTTATAGCAGGAGCCAGGAGTACATAATATTATATTAAAATTAAACAGTGCACACTTTTGCTGCAGGAGTGCCACTGCCAGTGTGACTAGTGACCAGTGACCTGACCACCAGTATATATAATATTAGTAGTATACTATCTCTTTATCAACCAGTCTATATTAGCAGCAGACACAGTACAGTGCGGTAGTTCACGGCTGTGGCTACCTCTGTGTCGGCACTCGGCAGCCCGTCCATAATTGTATATACCACCTAACCGTGTTTTTTTTTTCTTTCTTTATACATACATACTAGTTACGAGTATACTATCTCTTTATCAACCAGTCTATATTAGCAGCAGACACAGTACAGTGCGGTAGTTCACGGCTGTGGCTACCTCTGTGTCGGCACTCGGCAGCCCGTCCATAATTGTATATACCACCTAACCGTGGTTTTTTTTTCTTTCTTTATACATACATACTAGTTACGAGTATACTATCTCTTTATCAACCAGTCTATATATTAGCAGCAGACACAGTACAGTGCGGTAGTTCACGGCTGTGGCTACCTCTGTGTCGGCACTCGGCAGCCCGTCCATAATTGTATATACCACCTAACCGTGGTTTTTTTTTCTTTCTTTATACATACATACTAGTTACGAGTATACTATCTCTTTATCAACCAGTCTATATATTAGCAGCAGACACAGTACAGTGCAGTAGTTCACGGCTGTCGCTACCTCTGTGTCGGCACTCGGCAGCCCGTCCATAATTGTATATACCACCTAACCGTGGTTTTTTTTTCTTTCTTTATACATACATACTAGTTACGAGTATACTATCTCTTTATCAACCAGTCTATATATTAGCAGCAGACACAGTACAGTGCGGTAGTTCACGGCTGTGGCTACCTCTGTGTCGGCACTCGGCAGCCCGTCCATAATTGTATATACCACCTAACCGTGGTTTTTTTTTCTTTCTTTATACATACATACTAGTTACGAGTATACTATCTCTTTATCAACCAGTCTATATTAGCAGCAGACACAGTACAGTGCGGTAGTTCACGGCTGTGGCTACCTCTGTGTCGGCACTCGGCAGCCCGTCCATAATTGTATATACCACCTAACCGTGGTTTTTTTTTCTTTCTTTATACATACATACTAGTTACGAGTATACTATCTCTTTATCAACCAGTCTATATATTAGCAGCAGACACAGTACAGTGCGGTAGTTCACGGCTGTGGCTACCTCTGTGTCTGCACTCGGCAGGCAGTCCGTCCATAATTGTATACCACCTAACCGTGGTTTTTTTTTCTTTCTTCTTTATACATACATACTACTACGACATCTCTTTATCAACCAGTCTATATTATTAGCAGCAGACACAGTACAGTACGGTAGTTCACGGCTGTGGCTACCTCTGTGTCTGCACTCGGCAGGCAGTCCGTCCATAATTGTATACCACCTAACCGTGGTTTTTTTTTCTTTCTTCTTTATACATACATAGTTACATAGACATCTCTTTATCAACCAGTCTATATTAGCAGCAGACACAGTACAGTACGGTAGTTCACGGCTGTGGCTACCTCTGTGTCTGCACTCGGCAGGCAGTCCATAATTGTATACTAGTATCCATCTCCATTGTTTACCTGAGGTGCCTTTTAGTTGTGCCTATTAAAATATGGAGAACAAAAATGTTGAGGTTCCAAAATTAGGGAAAGATCAAGATCCACTTCCACCTCGTGCTGAAGCTGCTGCCACTAGTCATGGCCGAGACGATGAAATGCCAGCAACGTCGTCTGCCAAGGCCGATGCCCAATGTCATAGTACAGAGCATGTCAAATCCAAAACACCAAATATCAGAAAAAAAAGGACTCCAAAACCTAAAATAAAATTGTCGGAGGAGAAGCGTAAACTTGCCAATATGCCATTTACGACACGGAGTGGCAAGGAATGGCTGAGGCCCTGGCCTATGTTCATGGCTAGTGGTTCAGCTTCACATGAGGATGGAAGCACTCAGCCTCTCGCTAGAAAAATGAAAAGACTCAAGCTGGCAAAAGCAGCACAGCAAAGAACTGTGCATTCTTCGAAATCCCAAATCCACAAGGAGAGTCCAATTGTGTCGGTTGCGATGCCTGACCTTCCCAACACTGGACGTGAAGAGCATGCGCCTTCCACCATTTGCACGCCCACTGCAAGTGCTGGAAGGAGCACCCGCAGTCCAGTTCCTGATAGTCAGATTGAAGATGTCAGTGTTGAAGTACACCAGGATGAGGAGGATATGGGTGTTGCTGGCGCTGGGGAGGAAATTGACCAGGAGGATTCTGATGGTGAGGTGGTTTGTTTAAGTCAGGCACCCGGGGAGACACCTGTTGTCCGTGGGAGGAATATGGCTGTTGACATGCCAGGTGAAAATACCAAAAAAATCAGCTCTTCGGTGTGGAGGTATTTCACCAGAAATGCGGACAACAGGTGTCAAGCCGTGTGTTCCCTTTGTCAAGCTGTAATAAGTAGGGGTAAGGACGTTAACCACCTCGGAACATCCTCCCTTATACGTCACCTGCAGCGCATTCATAATAAGTCAGTGACAAGTTCAAAAACTTTGGGTGACAGCGGAAGCAGTCCACTGACCAGTAAATCCCTTCCTCTTGTAACCAAGCTCACGCAAACCACCCCACCAACTCCCTCAGTGTCAATTTCCTCCTTCCCCAGGAATGCCAATAGTCCTGCAGGCCATGTCACTGGCAATTCTGACGATTCCTCTCCTGCCTGGGATTCCTCCGATGCATCCTTGCGTGTAACGCCTACTGCTGCTGGCGCTGCTGTTGTTGCTGCTGGGAGTCGATGGTCATCCCAGAGGGGAAGTCGTAAGCCCACTTGTACTACTTCCAGTAAGCAATTGACTGTTCAACAGTCCTTTGCGAGGAAGATGAAATATCACAGCAGTCATCCTGCTGCAAAGCGGATAACTGAGGCCTTGACAACTATGTTGGTGTTAGACGTGCGTCCGGTATCCGCCGTTAGTTCACAGGGAACTAGACAATTTATTGAGGCAGTGTGCCCCCGTTACCAAATACCATCTAGGTTCCACTTCTCTAGGCAGGCGATACCGAGAATGTACACGGACGTCAGAAAAAGACTCACCAGTGTCCTAAAAAATGCAGTTGTACCCAATGTCCACTTAACCACGGACATGTGGACAAGTGGAGCAGGGCAGGGTCAGGACTATATGACTGTGACAGCCCACTGGGTAGATGTATGGACTCCCGCCGCAAGAACAGCAGCGGCGGCACCAGTAGCAGCATCTCGCAAACGCCAACTCTTTCCTAGGCAAGCTACGCTTTGTATCACCGCTTTCCAGAATACGCACACAGCTGAAAACCTCTTACGGCAACTGAGGAAGATCATCGCGGAATGGCTTACCCCAATTGGACTCTCCTGTGGATTTGTGGCATCGGACAACGCCAGCAATATTGTGTGTGCATTAAATATGGGCAAATTCCAGCACGTCCCATGTTTTGCACATACCTTGAATTTGGTGGTGCAGAATTTTTTAAAAAACGACAGGGGCGTGCAAGAGATGCTGTCGGTGGCCAGAAGAATTGCGGGACACTTTCGGCGTACAGGCACCACGTACAGAAGACTGGAGCACCACCAAAAACTACTGAACCTGCCCTGCCATCATCTGAAGCAAGAAGTGGTAACGAGGTGGAATTCAACCCTCTATATGCTTCAGAGGTTGGAGGAGCAGCAAAAGGCCATTCAAGCCTATACAATTGAGCACGATATAGTAGGTGGAATGCACCTGTCTCAGGCGCAGTGGAGAATGATTTCAACGTTGTGCAAGGTTCTGATGCCCTTTGAACTTGCCACACGTGAAGTCAGTTCAGACACTGCCAGCCTGAGTCAGGTCATTCCCCTCATCAGGCTTTTGCAGAAGAAGCTGGAGACATTGAAGGAGGAGCTAACACGGAGCGATTCCGCTAGGCATGTGGGACTTGTGGATGGAGCCCTTAATTCGCTTAACAAGGATTCACGGGTGGTCAATCTGTTGAAATCAGAGCACTACATTTTGGCCACCGTGCTCGATCCTAGATTTAAAGCCTACCTTGGATCTCTCTTTCCGGCAGACACAAGTCTGCTGGGGTTGAAAGACCTGCTGGTGACAAAATTGTCAAGTCAAGCGGAACGCGACCTGTCAACATCTCCTCCTTCACATTCTCCCGCAACTGGGGGTGCGAGGAAAAGGCTCAGAATTCCGAGCCCACCCGCTGGCGGTGATGCAGGGCAGTCTGGAGCGACTGCTGATGCTGACATCTGGTCCGGACTGAAGGACCTGACAACGATTACGGACATGTCGTCTACTGTCACTGCATATGATTCTCTCAACATTGATAGAATGGTGGAGGATTACATGAGTGACCGCATCCAAGTAGGCACGTCACACAGTCCGTACTTATACTGGCAGGAAAAAGAGGCAATTTGGAGGCCCTTGCACAAACTGGCTTTATTCTACCTAAGTTGCCCTCCCACAAGTGTGTACTCCGAAAGAGTGTTTAGTGCCGCCGCTCACCTTGTCAGCAATCGGCGTACGAGGTTACATCCAGAAAATGTGGAGAAGATGATGTTCATTAAAATGAATTATAATCAATTCCTCCGCGGAGACATTGACCAGCAGCAATTGCCTCCACAAAGTACACAGGGAGCTGAGATGGTGGATTCCAGTGGGGACGAATTGATAATCTGTGAGGAGGGGGATGTACACGGTGATATATCGGAGGGTGATGATGAGGTGGACATCTTGCCTCTGTAGAGCCAGTTTGTGCAAGGAGAGATTAATTGCTTCTTTTTTGGGGGGGGTCCAAACCAACCCGTCATATCAGTCACAGTCGTGTGGCAGACCCTGTCACTGAAATGATGGGTTGGTTAAAGTGTGCATGTCCTGTTTTGTTTATACAACATAAGGGTGGGTGGGAGGGCCCAAGGACAATTCCATCTTGCACCTCTTTTTTCTTTTCTTTTTCTTTGCATCATGTGCTGATTGGGGAGGGTTTTTTGGAAGGGACATCCTGCGTGACACTGCAGTGCCACTCCTAAATGGGCCCGGTGTTTGTGTCGGCCACTAGGGTCGCTAATCTTACTCACACAGTCAGCTACCTCATTGCGCCTCTTTTTTTCTTTGCGTCATGTGCTGTTTGGGGAGGGTTTTTTGGAAGGGACATCCTGCGTGACACTGCAGTGCCACTCCTAGATGGGCCCGGTGTTTGTGTCGGCCACTAGGGTCGCTAATCTTACTCACACAGCTACCTCATTGCGCCTCTTTTTTTCTTTGCGTCATGTGCTGTTTGGGGAGGGTTTTTTGGAAGGGACATCCTGCGTGACACTGCAGTGCCACTCCTAGATGGGCCCGGTGTTTGTGTCGGCCACTAGGGTCGCTAATCTTACTCACACAGCTACCTCATTGCGCCTCTTTTTTTCTTTGCGTCATGTGCTGTTTGGGGAGGGTTTTTTGGAAGGGCCATCCTGCGTGACACTGCAGTGCCACTCCTAGATGGGCCCGGTGTTTGTGTCGGCCACTAGGGTCGCTAATCTTACTCACACAGCTACCTCATTGCGCCTCTTTTTTTCTTTGCGTCATGTGCTGTTTGGGGAGGGTTTTTTGGAAGGGACATCCTGCGTGACACTGCAGTGCCACTCCTAGATGGGCCCGGTGTTTGTGTCGGCCACTAGGGTCGCTTATCTTACTCACACAGCGACCTCGGTGCAAATTTTAGGACTAAAAATAATATTGTGAGGTGTGAGGTATTCAGAATAGACTGAAAATGAGTGTAAATTATGGTTTTTGAGGTTAATAATACTTTGGGATCAAAATGACCCCCAAATTCTATGATTTAAGCTGTTTTTTAGTGTTTATTGAAAAAAACACCCGAATCCAAAACACACCCGAATCCGACAAAAAAAATTCGGTGAGGTTTTGCCAAAACGCGTTCGAACCCAAAACACGGCCGCGGAACCGAACCCAAAACCAAAACACAAAACCCGAAAAATTTCAGGCGCTCATCTCTAGTAAATACTGGCTGCTTTATTTTTACACTGCATTTTAGATTTCTGTTTGAACACACCCCACCCAAATCTAACTCTCTCTGCACATGTTATATCTGCCCCCCCCCCTGCAGTGCACATGGGGGGTAATTCAGACCTGATCGCTCACTAACAGTTTTTTGCAGCGCTGCGATCAGATAGTCGCCGCCTACAGGGGATTGTACTTTAGCTGTGCAAGTGTGCGAACGCATGTGCAGTCGAGCGGTACAACTAAACTTTGTGCAGTTTCTGAGTTGCCCAGAACTTACTCAGCCGCTGCGATCCTTCAGCCTGTCCGGGGGCCGGAATTGACGTCAGACATCTGCCCTGCAAACGCTTGGCACGCCTGCATTTTTCCAAACACTAACAGAAAACGGTCAGTTGCCACCCACAAACGCCTTCTTCCTGTCAATCTCTTTGCGATCGGCTGTACGAATGGATCCTTCATAAAACCCATCACACAGCAACGATCCGCTTTGTACACGTGCGATGCGCCTGCACATTGCGGTGCCTACGCATGTGCAGTTCTGACCTGATCGCAGCGCTGCAAAAAACGCTAGAAAGCGATCAGGACTGAATTACCCCCCTGGTTTTGCCCAACTGCTAACAAATTTGCTGCTGCGATCAACTCTGAATTAGTCCCCTTGTGCGCAGTGCAGCTTACACGCATGTGCAGTGAAAAAGCATTGAGCCACTTGCATGCAACAGCAGCTTTGCATCCGCGTCTGGATCAGGCCCCATGTGCAGGTCGTGATCAGGACCTGGAAGTGAAAAAAGGGGAGATGTACTAAGCCTGAAAAGTGATAAATATCACTGTGATAAAGCCCCAGCCAATTGGCTCCTAACTGTCATGTCACAGGCTGTGTTTGAAAAATGACAGTTAGGAGCCGATTGGCTGGTACTTTATCACTGTGATATTTATCACTTTTCAGGCTTAGTACATCTGGCCCATAACGAGAGGGCAGGAGAGAACTTCCACCCTTACAGCACCTAAATGTTTTCTCCGTTCTCCCTTCGTGTGAGTTGTTTTTTTTTCTATGCACCATTGGACCCTCGCGGGCTCGCTTCGCTCTCCACGCTTTGAGCTCGGTGTCTCGCTCTGCTACGCTTCGCTTGCCACAGGTTACTATTCCAAAGAGTTTGTGACATGGACCCAGTGGCTTATGGGAAAGGTTCTCTCCAGGAAGAGAAACTAGATGCTACCCCTTTATTATATGCAAAGATAGGGAAATAGTCACTTGTTATAGCTCTATTTTACATAATTTATACCATATTGTTCCATTTCATCATTTGGTTATTCTATGGGGGAGATGTATTAAGCCCTCCAGAGTGATAAAGTGGAGAGAGATAAAGTACCAGCCAATCAGCTCCTGCCAGGTTACAGGCTGTGTTTGATAAATGACAAATAGTAACTGATTGGTTGTTATTCTTTCTCCACTTTATCACTCTTCCAGGATTAGTATATCTGCCCCCAGTTCATTGATAAAAAGGTCAGTCATTCCACTATCTTCAGAGAAGCGGCTTATCCAGTTTTGACATTAGGGAAAATGAACAGAGAAAAATAGGCTCACCACTACTACTGTGGGCATTATGTGTATAAGTGGCACTACTACTGTGTGCATCATGTGTATAAAGGGCATTACTACTGTTGACTTTATGCATATAAGGGGCACTACTGTGGGCATAATATGTATAAGCAGCACTACTGCCGCAGGCATTATTTGTAAGAGGCATTGCTACCATGGGCATTATGTGTATAATGGGCACTACTGTGTAGCGTAACATGTCTAGGGGGCACTACTGTGTGACGTAATGTGAAAAAGGGACACAGCTATGTGGCGTACTATGAATCAGGGGCACTATGTGTGGTGTAATGTGAATAAGATTGTGCTATTGTGTGGCGTAATTTGAATTGGGAGTACTATTGTATTGCCATGCCCCTTCTTTGTGAGACCACACCCCTTTTTCAGGCAGCTCGCTGTCACTTTAGAAAGTATGGGATGGCTCAAATTTATTGTTTGCAGGGGGGCACCAAACACTCTACCACCACCCCTGCCTCTGCCCCCACACCATCTGTATGTCCTATACAGAGCTGCCCCCTTCTGCATGTTTTGTATTGTCCACTCTCCCCCACCATAGTTTCTGTTTTGTACTGTGCTCTCAATTCCCCCCACCACACACACAATTACACAAGTATGGTAACTTACCTCCTGCATGTTATCCTCCAGTCCTTACTGCCTCTGCGACCCCACCCGTCATCTTCAGCTGACACTTTGCAGATCTCTTTGCCGGTCACCCGACACTCTGCAAATCTCTTTTCCAGAACTTTGCCAGATGATGATCTAAACAACCAGAATTTCTTGATCAGACATACTATGTGTATAGTTGTACTACTACATTTTGTTGTGTACTTTCAATTTTATTCATTTGCAATTTATCTATTTTATTGACTATTTTCATTTAAAACCAAGATCCTGTCTCATAGAGACCCAAGTCATCTGCTCCAGATTTTATCTTCCCCAGTGTTAGGACTATGTTAGTATCGTACAACATCCACAGTGTGCAGGTTACAGTCATAATGATAGAGCTATTGCAACTATCCTTTATATTACAAATTAATCACGTGTATAAGGGACACTACTACTTTAGGCATTATGTGTATAAGGGGCACTACTGTGCACATTATGTGTAAGGGCCACTACTACTGTGGGCATTATGTGTATAATGGGTACTACTACTACTACTGTGGGCATTATAAGTAAGGTACACTACTACTGTGGGCATTATGTGTATAAGGGGCATTACTGTGGACATTATGAATAAGGGGCACTACTATGGGCATTGTGTATAAAGCATGTATAAAGGGCAGTACTGTGTGGCATTAGGTGTACAAGGGCCACTACTACTGTGGACATTATGTGTATATGGGGCAGCACTACTGTGTGCATTATGTATATATGGGGCACCACTACTATGGGCATTATGTACATAAGGGGCACTACTACTGTGGGCATTATGTGTATAGGGGCACTACTAATGGGGCATCATGTATATAAGTGGCACTACTACTGTGGGCATTATGTGTATCAGTGGCACTACTACTGTTGGCATTATTTGAATGGGGCATTACTACTGTGGGCATTATGTGTGTAATGGGCACTACTGTGTAGCATAATGTGACTAGAGGGCACTACTGTGTGACATAATATGAATACGGGGCACTACGTGCGGTGTAATGTAACTAAGATTGTGCTTTTGTGTGTCATAATTTAAATTGTGAGTACTATTGTGTGGCCACACCCCCTCTTTGTGAGACCACACCCATTCTTCACAAAGCTTGCAGTCACTTGACAAAGTATGGGAGGGCTCAAATTGATAGTTTGCAAACACCATCTGTATGTCCTACTGTATACTGAGCTGCCCCCTCTGCATGTTTTGTATTGTCCACTCTCCCCCACCATACTGTAGTCTCTGTTTTGTACTGTGCTCTCAATACCCCCCACCACACACACAATTACACAGGTATGGAAACTTACCTCCTGCATGTTGTCCTCCAGTCCTTGCTGCCTCTGCGACCCCTCCCATTGTCTCCAACTGACACTCTGCAAATCTCTTTTCCAGAACTTTGCCAGATGATGAAAAAACACAAAAGACTATCCTTAAGCATAGTACTAGTTTAAGTACAATAGAAATAGAAGTACAATAAAATGTCTATGAGTCAACCACTTTTCCAATTTTCCTGAAACCAAACATACTTTAAAATGTATCAATTTGCCATTTATCTATTTTATTTACTTTTTTCATCCCAAAGCAAGATCCTGCCTCATAGAGACTTATCTACATCCCCTGTATGTGTGCTTGTCCTCCATACTGCCCTCTTTATTTCTGTAACGCTACATTTTTATTCCTAAATATGTAATTCCTTCCTGAGCTTCTCCTAATTATGTGTCCTTGTACCTATATTCCCTGTTCTGTCTATCTTGTCTTGCCTTTCAGCGGACTATACTGCACTCTGTCTTCCTTACCCCCCTCCATCATACCATGCTATGTAGGACTCACCTCCTCCTACTTGTCTTCCTGCATGGTGACTGGAAATTTCAGCAGCTGTAGATAGAATGTTACTGGATGAAGCATTATGATGTCACAGGCTAGTGATGTCACCAGGCCAGGTGTGTGATGTCACAGTAACCAGCAGCAAAGCTACCAGGTTACAGCTATCTTACATATACATTGTATACATCAATTATAACTGGATTTACATGAATTTCTAGTTAAAAAAAAAATGAGACTAGTGTAAAAAATGAAGTATAAGGCAATGTTGTACAGAGTGCCGCAATATATAGGTAAAGGTAAAATATAAGTGAAAGGGATATCTAGACTAAATCACCACTTATAGTCTATAGGGAAATAAAGCTCTTTATCTAACATGCTGAATTAATAATTTTCTACATTATTTTATTATTATTTATTATTATCCTTTATTTATATGGCGCCACAAGGGTTCCGCAGCGCCCAATTACAGAGTACATAAACAAATAATCAAACAGGAAAACAGCAACTTACAGTTGACGACAATATAGGACAAGTACAGGGTAAATAAACATAGCTACATCAGCAGATGACACTGGAATAAGTATCAGGTGGCAGAAGACTGCTGGATTTGGTGCAGCTGAAGATTATTAAAGTAAGAAAAGGGTAAGCACATGAGGGAAGAGGGCCCTGCTCGTGAGAGCTTACATTCTAAAGGGGAGGGGTAGACAGACAGGAGTGAGACAGATGGGGTACATAGAGAGCGTAGAACAGAGGTTTAGGATGAGATTTGGCTGGGTTTGGTGAAAAAGTGGGTCTTGAGAGCCCGTTTGAAGTTTTGTAGAGAGGTGAAGAGTCTGAGGGGGTGTTATGCACACCAGTGCCAGCAGGAATGTACTGGTGTCTGAACGGAGAGGGATGCAAAACAAATGAACTCACAGACAGACTGGGGAATATGACATTACATACATAGAAGGTGATAGGGTAACAAAATAAACACAAAGTGAACAGAAGCCCAAAGGCTAAGAAACTGGGTGTCTCCCTAGTATTAGGAATGCTCAGATGGAAAGAAGCGAGATGTTGTGATTTAATACGTAGAGAACCCGAAATGCTGTTGCTAAGGGCAACAGCAAAACCCTAAAGGGTCACCAACGGGTGTGGCAGTAAACTCCTTGGTCAGAGATGGAATAATAGACACAAGGAGAGTCTCCACAATCCTAGTCCTCACTTGCAGTGCACTGGTTCAGCTTACTGCCACTAAACTGACACCTGAACACCTTGCACAGTGAGAAAGGATTTTGGCAGGCAAGTCTGAGAATACAGCCGCAAACTTGCTAGGTTCACAGAGTAGCAAAAGAACCCCAGCAGGTTAAACGACTGACTCCAGTCTTACTGCTAGGTCTGGATTGGCAGAGTGTAATACCAAATCCCAAGGCCTATTTGCAGTAAGCAACAAACAAATACAAAGTTTACACAGTACTAGCTAGCTTTCAGGAACTGACTAACCAACAAAGATTCAGCAGCATCTGCCTAACCTGAGAAGAGGGTTTATATAGCAGGTGCTGTCCACGCCCCACTCAGACCTCACAGACTGTGAGCACAAAAACCAGCACCGGATCCCCTGCCGTGCACAGAGCCTGTAACCACTGCACAGCAAAAGACCCGAACCGGAGTATCAGCTACGCTCAGGTTACTCCGCTAGCACTTGTCTCCCGGTTGCCATGATGACGTGGCAGCACAGAGCAGGAGACCCTAACAGTACCGCCCCTCTGACGAGGGGTCAAAGAACCCCTACCACAGGGTTTATCGGGGAACTGCGAGAAGAAAGAGCGTAACAGTCTGGGGGCATGAAGATCACAACTGCGCACCCACGACCGCTCCTCCGGGCCATACCCCTTCCAGTGCACCAAAAATGACAGCCGACCCCGAACCATCTTGGAGTCAAGAATCCTTTCAACAACAAACTCCCTCTGGCCACGTATCAGAAGAGGGGAAGGTCTTCCACTGGAAGAAGGATTACTAATCGCCCGTTTTAAAAGGGAACAATGAAATGTTTTATTGATACCCAAAGAACGGGGTAGATCTAACTGAAATGCCACCGGATTGATAACCCTAGTGATCTTATAAGGACCGATGAACCGGGGGCCTAACTTATGAGATGGCTGTCTCAACTTCAAATTCTTGGTAGACAACCAGACGAAGTCTCCTAATTTGAAGCTGCAGGGTCTTTTCCGCTTATCAAAAACCCTTTTGGTCACTAATGACACAGACACAAGGGCTTTCTTCACTTTCCTCCAAATACCTCTAAGGACCGAAACCACAGAGGAACCACCAGGCGTGGAGTCCTGGGGGTCAAAAGAATTGGCCTTAGGATGATGCCCATACACACAAAGGAAGGGAGAGATCCCTGTAGCAGAGTGAGCAGCGTTGTTATAGGCAAACTCCGCCATGGACAGATGAGCAACCCAGTCAGTCTGACACTTGGAGACATAACACCTGAGGAACTGCTCCAAGGACTGGTTCACCCTTTCAGTCTGCCCATTAGACTGCGGATGGTAGCCTGACGACAAGCTGACAGAAATCTGGAGATCGGAACAAAATGCCCTCCAGAATTTGGCCACAAACTGGGATCCGCGGTCAGAGACCACATCAAGTGGCAACCCGTGGAGGCGCACAACATGCAGCATAAATAATTCAGACAGGCGTCTGGCCGATGGCAGCCCAACCAATGGAACGAAGTGCGCCATCTTCGAAAACCTGTCAACGACAACCCAGATGGCTGTCATCCCCGAGGATTTGGGCAAGTCCACCACAAAATCCATTGAAATGTGGGTCCATGGCTTAGATGGAATAGAGAGTGGATGTAATGGGCCAACAGGAACCCCTCTAGGAGTCTTATTTCGGGCACAGATGTCAAATGCCCGAACCCACTGATCCACATCCCTAGCCACCGAGGGCCACCACACCGCCCTAGATAGCAACTCCCGAGTTCTGGCAATACCCGGGTGACCTGCCGACTTCTTGGCATGGAATTCCAGGAACACTCGCTGTCTTAACCTAGGAGGCATAAATAAAAAGACCTACCGGAAGGTCTGGAGGAGCCTGCTCCTGTGCTCTAAGGACTAATGACAAAAGGTCCTGGGTAATGCCCACTTTAATACATGATGGGGACACAATGGGCAATGGCTCCTCGGTGGTCTCCTGGATTGGAGCAAAACTCAGTGAGAGCGCATCAGCCTTGATGTTTTTTGACCCAGGGCGATATGTTATCAAAAAATTAAAGCGAGCAAAAAACAAAGCCCATCGTGCCTGCCTGGCATTGAGGCGCTTCGCTGACTCTAAATATGCCAAATTCTTATGGTCGGTGAGAATTGAGACCACAAACTTAGCCCCCTCAAGCCAGTGTCTCCACTCCTCGAGTGCATCCTTAATAGCCAACAATTCCCGGTTACCCACGTCATAATTCATCTCGGCAGGCGAAAATTTACGGGAAAAGTAAGCACAGGGATGAAGGCGATTATCAGACACCCCCATCTGAGAGAGCACTGCCCCAATACCCATCTCAGAGGCATCCACCTCCACCACAAAAGGACGCTCTGGATCTGGGTGTCGCAGCACCTTGGCCGAGACAAATGTCCTTTTGAGACGGGCAAAAGCCACTTTGGCCTCACAAGACCAGTGAGCAACATCCGCCCCTTTCTTAGTGAGTGCCACCAAGGGCACCACTATAGACGAAAATCCAGCAATAAATCGTCTATAAAAATTCGCAAAGCCCAGAAAACGCTAAAGCGCCTTCAAACTAGTGGGCTGCACCCAATCCAGGACTGCCTGTACCTTGGAACCCTCCATTTGGAAACCTTCTGGGGAGATAATATATCCTAGAAATGCGATTTGCTGAACTTCAAATTCGCACTTCTCCAGCTTCGCCCCAAGCCGGTGGTCTCTGAGTTTCTGGAGGACTAAGCGTACATGCTTCCGATGTTCCTCCAGGGAATGGGAGAAGATTAGGATGTCATCTAAGTATACAACTAAGAATATATCCAAATATTCCCTGAGCACATCGTTCATGAAGTCCTGGAAGACTGCCGGGGCATTACAGAGCCTAAAAGGCATCACCAAATATTCATAATGCCCTGAGTGGGTATTAAAGACAGTCTTCCATTCATCCCCCTCTCTTATTCGGATTAGATTGTATGCACCGCGTAGGTCAATCTTAGAAAAAATGGTGGCAGTACGAAGCTGGTCAAACAAGACCGAAATGAGAGGCAGTGGGTATGAGTTTTTAATCGTGATATGGTTCAATTCCCTGAAGTCGATGCAGGGTCGCAACGAACCGTCCTTTTTACCCACGAAGAAGAACCCCGACCCAACTGGAGACTGTGAAGGTCTGATAAATCCCTTTGCCAAGTTCTCCTGAATGTACTCTGTCATAGCCTGAGTCTCAGGACGTGACAGGGAGTACAACCTGCTCTTGGGAAGCTTAGCATTCAGCAACAAATCAATGGCACAGTCATAGGGGCGATGGGGAGGTAGTACCTCTGCAACTCTTTTGGAGAACACGTCCGCAAAATCTGCATAACATCCTGGCAATCCTGGCAAACTTAGCTGCGAAAGCCTGACTGGAAGGCTCAAGCAACTCCTGAAACAATCAGTACCCCAACTAAGAATCTCCCCAGAGACCCAGTCAAATTGAGGATTGTGGGCCCTTAACCAGGGTAACCCCAACACCAATGGGGCAAAAGTACAGACAGTCACATAAAAGGACAATTTTTCAGAGTGTGTGGCTCCAATAAACAAAGAAATCTGGCTAGTGCAAGAGGTAATTTTACCCTGGGATAATGGTTCCCCGTTTAGCCCACAAATCTCAATTTCCGATGCCAAGGGTACTAAGGGAACAGAGTGTTTCAGGGCGAATTGGCGGTCCATAAAAACCCCGTCGGCCCCACTGTCCACAAAGGCCTCAGTCTTGACAGTTTGACCGAGGATCTTCAAGGTCACCAGAATGATAAAAGTCTTCTTGGGAAATTCTGACTTCTGGCCTGACAGGATATTTCCCATCACCCTCAGGCCCTGAAGTTTTCCGGCTTTTCTGGGCATGATACTACCACATGACCTTTATTCCCACAGTACAAACATAACCCCTGCTGTCTCCTCCGCGTCTTCACACGCGAGGAGAGGCGGGTAGCCCCAATCTGCATAGGCTCCTCGGAAAATTCCTCAGAGTCTGAGGTTCCCTTGGGAAAGAAGGAAACCTCGGTCTCCCTTTCAAGCCTGCGCTCTCTCAGCCGTCTATCCACCCGAATGGATAACTGCATGAGCTGATCCAAGCTATCAGGCAAGGGATATTGTACCAGTTGGTCTTTTAACTGGTTAGAAAGACCTCTTCAGTACTGGTGTCTCAGGGCTGGGTCATTCCACTGGGTATCATGGGCCAACCTCCGAAACTCCGTACAATAAACCTCAACTGGCCTTCGCCCTTGCTTAAGGATCGAAATCTGAGCCTCGGCTGAGGCCGTCTTGTCAGGGTCATCATACAACATGCCCAGTGCCGTAAAAAAAGCAAGAAATGGGGGTGTATCTGCACACACACACAATTAGCCAAAAATAATTGTTTCGGTACAAAAGTTCCTCTGGAGAACCCCTATAAATTATTGGTAATTACCATTTATATTGGGGGTGCTACCAACTACAGCTAGAATGAGTACCAACAGAAGAAGAAAAAAGGGCTGTATTGTCGGTGCACACAGTGAGCAGTGGATTAATTTCCACTCTTCCATAAAACTTAACTTTTATTATTATTTTCATAAAACAACAAATTGCCTTTATTTAGACTTCAAGGTGAGGCGAAACATAGAGGTTAAAATCATTGACATAGACAAACATATAAAGGTGCAATAAGAATTAATAAGTGTGAATAAAGATTTAAAAATGTGTGTCGGCGTACCTTATTCTAATGTCCACAGACAATTTCATAGAATTTATCCTATATTAACCCAGCATTAAATGCTGGGTTAATATAGGATAAATTCTATGAAATTGTCTGTGGACATTAGAATAAGGTACGCCGACACACATTTTTAAATCTTTATTCTAGAGATGAGCGGGTTCGGTTTCTTTGAATCCGAACCCGCACGAACTTCACTTTTTTTTTCACGGGTCCGAGCGACTCGGATCTTCCCGCCTTGCTCGGTTAACCCGAGCGCGCCCGAACGTCATCATGACGCTGTCGGATTCTCGCGAGACTCGGATTCTATATAAGGAGCCGCGCGTCGCCGCCATTTTCACACGTGCATTGAGATTGATAGGGAGAGGACGTGGCTGGCGTCCTCTCCATTAGAATAGATTAGAAGAGAGAGAGAGAGAGAGAGATTGTGCAGACAGAGTTTACCACAGTGACCAGTGCAGTTGTTGTTAAGTTAACTTTTATTTAATATATCCGTTCTCTGCTATATCCGTTCTCTGCCTGAAAAAAACGATACACAGCAGTCACACAGTGTGACTCAGTCTGTGTGCACTCAGCTCAGCCCAGTGTGCTGCACATCAATGTATAAAAGCTTATAATAATTGTGGGGGAGACTGGGGAGCACTGCAGGTTGTTATAGCAGGAGCCAGGAGTACATAATATTATATTAATTTAAAATTAAACAGTGCACACTTTTGCTGCAGGAGTGCCACTGCCAGTGTGACTAGTGGTGACCAGTGCCTGACCACCAGTATAGTAGTATATTGTTGTATACTATCTCTTTATCAACCAGTCTATATTAGCAGCAGACACAGTACAGTGCGGTAGTTCACGGCTGTGGCTACCTCTGTGTCGGCAGTCGGCACTCGGCAGGCAGTCCGTCCATCCATAATTGTATAATTATATACCACCTAACCGTGGTATTTTTTTTTCTTTCTTTATACCGTCGTCATAGTCATACTAGTTGTTACGAGTATACTACTATCTCTTTATCAACCAGTGTACAGTGCGGTAGTTCACGGCTGTGGCTACCTCTGTGTCGGAACTCGGCAGGCAGTCCGTCCATCCATAATTGTATTATTATAATATATACCACCTAACCGTGGTTTTTTTTTCATTCTTTATACCGTCATAGTCAGTCATACTAGTTGTTACGAGTATACTACTATCTCTTTATCAACCAGTGTACAGTGCGGTAGTTCACGGCTGTGGCTACCTCTGTGTCGGCAGTCGGCAGGCAGTCCGTCCATCCATAATTGTATTATAATATATACCACCTAACCGTGGTTTTTTTTTCATTCTTTATACCGTCATAGTGTCATACTAGTTGTTACGAGTATACTACTATCTCTTTATCAACCAGTGTACAGTGCGGTAGTTCACGGCTGTGGCTACCTCTGTGTCGGCAGTCGGCAGGCAGTCCGTCCATCCATAATTGTATTATAATATATACCACCTAACCGTGGTTTTTTTTTCATTCTTTATACCGTCATAGTCAGTCATACTAGTTGTTACGAGTATACTACTATCTCTTTATCAACCAGTGTACAGTGCGGTAGTTCACGGCTGTGGCTACCTCTGTGTCGGAACTCGGCAGGCAGTCCGTCCATCCATAATTGTATTATTATAATATATACCACCTAACCGTGGTTTTTTTTTCATTCTTTATACCGTCATAGTCAGTCATACTAGTTGTTACGAGTATACTACTATCTCTTTATCAACCAGTGTACAGTGCGGTAGTTCACGGCTGTGGCTACCTCTGTGTCGGAACTCGGCAGGCAGTCCGTCCATCCATAATTGTATTATAATATATACCACCTAACCGTGGTTTTTTTTTCGTTCTTTATACCGTCGTCATACTAGTTGTTACGAGTATACTACTATCTCTTTATCAACCAGTGTACAGTGCGGTAGTTCACGGCTGTGGCTACCTCTGTGTCGGAACTCGGCAGGCAGTCCGTCCATCCATAATTGTATTATAATATATACCACCTAACCGTGGTTTTTTTTTCGTTCTTTATACCGTCGTCATACTAGTTGTTACGAGTATACTACTATCTCTTTATCAACCAGTGTACAGTGCGGTAGTTCACGGCTGTGGCTACCTCTGTGTCGGCACTCGGCAGGCAGTCCGTCCAACCATAATTGTATTATATACCACCTAACCGTGGTTTTTTTTTCATTCTTTATACCGTCGTCATACTAGTTGTTACGAGTATACTACTATCTCTTTATCAACCAGTGTACAGTGCGGTAGTTCACGGCTGTGGCTACCTCTGTGTCGGCACTCGGCAGGCAGTCCGTCCAACCATAATTGTATTATATACCACCTAACCGTGGTTTTTTTTTCATTCTTTATACCGTCGTCATACTAGTTGTTACGAGTATACTACTATCTCTTTATCAACCAGTGTACAGTGCGGTAGTTCACGGCTGTGGCTACCTCTGTGTCGGCACTCGGCAGCCCGTCCATAATTGTATATACCAGTGACCTAACCGTGGTTTTTTTTTCTTTCTTTATACATACATACTAGTTACGAGTATACTATCTCTTTATCAACCAGTCTATATATTAGCAGCAGACACAGTACAGTGCGGTAGTTCACGGCTGTGGCTACCTCTGTGTCGGCACTCGGCAGCCCGTCCATAATTGTATATACCACCTAACCGTGGTTTTTTTTTCTTTCTTTATACATACATACTGCAGTGCCACTCCTAGATGGGCCCGGTGTTTGTGTCGGCCACTAGGGTCGCTAATCTTACTCACACAGTCAGCTACCTCATTGCACCTCTTTTTTTCTTTGCGTCATGTGCTGTTTGGGGAGGGTTTTTTGGAAGGGCCATCCTGCGTGACACTGCAGTGCCACTCCTAGATGGGCCCGGTGTTTGTGTCGGCCACTAGGGTCGCTAATCTTACTCACACAGCTACCTCATTGCGCCTCTTTTTTTCTTTGCGTCATGTGCTGTTTGGGGAGGGTTTTTTGGAAGGGACATCCTGCGTGACACTGCAGTGCCACTCCTAGATGGGCCCGGTGTTTGTGTCGGCCACTAGGGTCGCTTATCTTACTCACACAGCGACCTCGGTGCAAATTTTAGGACTAAAAATAATATTGTGAGGTGTGAGGTATTCAGAATAGACTGAAAATGAGTGTAAATTATGGTTTTTGAGGTTAATAATACTTTGGGATCAAAATGACCCCCAAATTCTATGATTTAAGCTGTTTTTTAGTGTTTTTGGAAAAAAACACCCGAATCCAAAACACACCCGAATCCGACAAAAATAATTCGGTGAGGTTTTGCCAAAACGCGTTCGAACCCAAAACACGGCCGCGGAACCGAACCCAAAACCAAAACACAAAACCCGAAAAATTTCAGGCGCTCATCTCTACTTTATTCACACTTATTAATTCCTATTGCACCTTTATATGTTTGTCTATGTCAATGATTTTAACCTCTATGTTTCGCCTCACCTTGAAGTCTAAATAAAGGCAATTTGTTGTTTTATGAAAATAATAATAAAAGTTAAGTTTTATGGAAGAGTGGAAATTAATCCACTGCTCCCTGTGTGCACCGACAATACAGCCCTTTTTTCTTCTTCTGTCCGTAAAAAAAGCATCAACACTTTTAAGCGACAGACAGTCAGGCTGCAACCCATATGCCCAGACCTGTGGGTCTCCTTGTAGCAAGGAAATCACTATGCCCACCCGCTGAATCTCCGACCCAGAAGACTGAGGCCTAAGCTGGAAATATAGCTTGCAGCTCTCCTTGAAACAAAAGAACTGCGAGCGATCTCCAGAAAAACGATTCGGGAGATTTACTTTCGGCTCCTTAACCCCTGAAGGCACTGCTGCTGCGGGAGCTCCGCCAGCGGCCTGCGAGGTGTGCATTTTAATGGACAAATCATTAAATTGTCGAGTCAGGACCTGCACCTGATCGACCACCTGTTGCAAAGTATTTTGAGGGGTATGCTCCATATTCCCACAAAATTTCAACAGGAGTATTAGGCTGCTGAATATGTTATGAACACCAGTGCCAGCAGGAATGTACTGGTGTCTGAACGGAGAGGGATGCAAAACAAATGAACTCACAGACAGACTGGGGAATATAACATTACATACATAGAAGGTGATAGGGTAAAAAAATAAACACAAAGTGAACAGAAGCCCAAAGGCTAAGAAACTGGGTGTCTCCCTAGTATTAGGAATGCTCAGATGGAAAGAAGCGAGATGTTGTGATTTAATAGTAGAGAACCCGAAATGCTGTTGCTAAGGGCAACAGCAAAACCCTAAAGGGTTACCAACGGGTGTGGCAGTAAACTCCTTGGTCAGAGATGGAATAATAGACACAAGGAGAGTCTCCACAATCCTAGTCCTCACTTGCAGTGCACTGGTTCAGCTTACTGCCACTAAACTGACACCTGAACACCTTGCACAGTGAGAAAGGATTTTGGCAGGCAAGTCTGAGAATACAGCCGCAAACTTGCTAGGTTCACAGAGTAGCAAAAGAACCCCAGCAGGTTAAACGACTGACTCCAGTCTTACTGCTAGGTCTGGATTGGTAGAGTGTAATACCAAATCCCAAGGCCTATTTGCAGTAAGCAACAAACAAATACAAAGTTTACACAGTACTAGCTAGCTTTCAGGAACTGACTAACCAACAAAGATTCAGCAGCATCTGCCTAACCTGAGAAGAGGGTTTATATAGCAGGTGCTGTCCACGCCCCACTCATACCTCACAGACTGTGAGCACAAAAACCAGCACCGGATCCCCTGCCGTGCACAGAGCCTGTAACCACTGCACAGCAAAAGACCCGAACCGGAGTATCAGCTACGCTCAGGTTACTCCGCTAGCACTTGTCTCCCGGTTGCCATGATGACGTGGCAGCACAGAGCAGGAGACCCTAACAGGGGGAGAGGTAGGGAATACCAGAGAAGTGGTGCAGCACGTGAAAAATCTTGGAGGTAGGAGTGGAAGGAAGTAATCCGTAGGCAGGAGAGTCGGCGAGCATTAGCAGAGCGAAGAGGACGGGTGGGAGTGTAAAGTGAGATAAGATCAGAGATGTAGATGGGAGAGGAGTGGGTGAGGGGTTTGTAAGTGTGAGAAGCTTGAAATGGATTCTGAAAGGGAAGGGGAGCCAGTGAAGGTCTAGTAAGAGAGGAGAGGTGGATGTAGTGCGTTTGGTGAGGAAAATGAGCCGGGCAGCAGCATTGAGGATAGATTGGAGTGGAGAGAGGTATTTGTCAGGAATGCCAGTCAGGAGGAGATTACAGTAGTCCAGTCTGGAGATGACCAGTGAGTGGATAAGAGTCTTAGTAGCATCCTGGGTCAGAAAGGGTCTGATCCTGGAAATATTTTTTAGATGAAAACGGCAGGTTTGTGAGAGGTGCTGAATGTGTGGTTTGAAGGAGAGGGAGAAGTCAAGCATTACTCCAAGACAGCGCACTTGGGGGGTAGAGGAGATAGTAGTGCCATCAATAGATAATGAGATTGTAGGAGGTGAGGTTATGCGGGAGGGAGGGAAGATGATCAGCTCGGTCTTAGACATGTTAAGTTTAAGAAAGCGCTGGGACATCCAGGAAGAGATAGCAGAGAGACAGTTGGAGATACGAGTGAGGAGGGTAGGGGAGAGGTCTGGAGAGGAAAGATAGATTTGAGTGTCATCAGCATAGAGATGATATTGGAAACCAAAAGAACTAATGAGCTTACCTAGTGAGGACGTATAGAGAGAGAAGAGAAGAGGACCAAGGACAGAAACTTGGGGTACCCCTACAGTTAGTGGAAGTGAGGGGGAGGTGGAGTCATGAGAGGAGACAGAGAATGAACGGTCAGAAAGGTAGGACGACAACCAAGAGAGGGCAGTGTCACGCAGACCAATGGAGTGAAGGATTTGCAGTAGGAGAGGATGGTCCACAGTGTCAAAAGCAGCAGAGAGATCAAGTAGAATAAGTAGAGAGTAGTGTCCCTTAGATTTAGCAGCATGGAGGTCATTGCATACTTTTGTAAGGGCAGTTTCAGTGGAGTGGAGAGGACGGAAGCCAGATTGGAATGGGTCAAGCAGTGAGTGTGAGGAAAGAAAGGAAGTAAGGCGGTTGTAGACAATACGCTCAAGGAGTTTGGAGGCAAAAGGGAGGAGAGAGATGGGTCGGTAGTTGGAGAGAGTGTTTGGATCAAGGGTAGGTTTTTTAAGAATAGGAGAGATGAGTGCGTGCTTGAAGGCAGAGGGAAAGTGCCTGGTGAGAGGGAGAGATTGAGAAGGTGGGAAAGATGGGAACAAGCAGAAGAAGAGAGGTAGCGGAGGAGGCGGGAGGGGATAGGGTCAAGTGGGGAGGTGGTGAGGGGAAAGGAACGAATAAGGGCCATGACTTCCTCTCCAGATGCATGGGAGAAAGATGACAGAGTTGGTACGAGGGATGGGGAGGGTTGGTAAGTGATGGGAGAAGGCTGGTTACTGATGGTCTGGTGTGATGTGATGTCCTGACGTATGGAGTCAATTTTGGATGTGAAGTAAGTGGCAAAGTCAAGAGCAGAGAGTGAGGAAGGGAGACGAGGTGGAGGTGGGCAGAGGAGTGAGTTGAGAGTGGCAAAGAGGCGCCGGGGGTTGGAAGACTGGGAGGAGATGAGGTTCTTGAAGTATGACTGTTTAGCAAGAGAAAGGGCAGCACTGAAGGATGAGAGCATAAGTTTGAAATGGAGGAAGTCTGCCTTAGAGCGTGATTTCCTCCAGTGTCGCTCAGCAGTACGTGAGCATTTTTGCAGATATCTGGTGCATTTGGTGTGCCAGGGTTGAGGTGTTAATTTGCGAGGGTGAATAGTGGTTGGTGGAGCAACAGAGTCAAGAGCAGAAGTAAGGGAAGCATTGTATGTGGAAGTGGCTTGTTCAGGGCATGAGAGAGAGAGAATAGGAGAGAGAAGTGAGTCAAACAGGGATGAAAGGAATGTGGTGTCAATAGCTTCAATGTTACGCTTAGTGATTGTAGCCTTAGGAGGTAGAGATGGGGAAGTCGAGAGAGATAGGTTAAAGGAGAGCAGGTGGTGGTCAGAGAGGGGAAATGGGGAGTTGGAAAAATCAGAAATATCACAGCGGTGAGTGAAGACCAGATCCAGTGAGCTCCCATTCACATGGGAGGGTGAGGAGGTCCACTGGGAGAGACCAAGTGAAGAGGTGAGGTTAAGGAGTTTAGAGGCAGGGGATTGTGTGGGGATGTCAATAGGGATGTTGAAATCGCCTAGGATAATGGTGGGAATGTCAGAAGAGAGGAAGTGAGGAAGCCAGGAAGCAAAGTTGTCGATGAATTTGGAAGCAGTGCCAGGGGGCGGTAAATGACAGCTACTCTAAGATGGACTGGTTGGAAGAGGCGTATGGCGTGGACCTCAAATGTAGAGAATATAAGGGATGGTTCTGGTGGTATGAGTTGGTAGGAGTAACTAGAAGGTAAAAGGACCCCAACAACACCCCCATGGCGACCCCCAGGTCGGGGTTTGTGTGTGAATGTGAGGCCCCCAGCAGAGAGAGCAGCAGCAGAAGTAGTGTCAGAGGGCGTAATCCAAGTTTCAGTAATGGCTAGTAGGTGTATGGAGTTGGAAATGAAAAGGTCATGAGTGGGGACCAGTTTGTTACAAACAGATCTGGCATTCCAGAGGGCACAGGATAGGGGGTATGAGTTTGTGGGAGAGATGTGAATGAGATTTTCAGGGATGCTGTAGCTATGAGGTGGGATTAACTTTGAGGGCAGGGATGATGAGAGAGTAGTGATGGTACGGGTGCCGGAGCTAGGAGGGGAAACTGCAGAAGGAGGGCAGGGAGGGAGGTCAGTGTGATGTGGATGGGGGTGTGGGGAGGTGACAGGGAAGGGAGAGAGGGAGCAGGGCTGAGTTGTGGGGTAGCAGGACCATGGGGCAGAGGTGAATGAAAGTGGGGTAACAAGAAAGGTGGGGGAAGGAAACAGAGGGATGGAGGGGAGACAGAGGAGGGGAGAGAGGAGGAGGTGCATCAGACTAGGGGGGGGGAGGATAAAGATACATTATTAGGTAGACACTGAGTGATGTGGGGAGTATAAGAAAGCCTTAACATAGTGTTAAGTAGGTAAATAGGTTGAGGGAAAGTGGAAGTAGGAGAGGAGACTGTAAGGGAATCCGAGCAGAAGAATTGCAGAAATGCAGGTGAGAAAAGCAGTGTAGGCTCAAGGGGTGTAGATTTAGTATGAAATGAGTCAAAAGCGTAAATAAAGTGGGTGCAGAAATGTATTTGGAGTGTAAGAAATGAAAGGATTGTGAGAGGTTTAAGAAGCAATGGTAATTATGTTAGATTTTTTAAGTATTTGCAGGTAAAATTGCATTGGTGCAGCTGTGCTTAAAAAACAAAAATTACAATAATACAGATACAAGCATTTGTAGGTGAAATGGACGGTTTTTGAAATGTCCAAGTAAGGTTGTTCCGTGCTATTTAATCAGATGCAACAATCAGGAGGTGAGTGATCTAAGGAGTAAGTGACTCACATTTGTTATTAGTTCTTCAGTTTTTTTTGTTTTGTTTGATTGGTGTGCTTCTGTTTTCCTTCTTTTTCACTTCGATTGAACGCTGATTGAACGCTGCTGTTATGTGTCAATTTTATCACGCTTTGATAAAAATGCACGCTTAGATCAGTAAATGCACAGCCAAACGGCTTTGCACAGCCTACACCATAGGACTTAAGTAGAAGACTATTACAAGTGAAACCAATAATTGAAATCTGTAAATTATATGTGTGTGTGTGTGTGTGTGTGTGTGTGTGTGTGTGTGTGTGTGTGTGTGTGTATCCAACTGTCCCGATTTTTGTGGGGCAGCTTCATTTTTTGGGACTGTCCCGGTGTCCCACCCATGGGCCACAATGTCCCGCACGGGGGGCAGTTGGGGGGCTCCTGTCAATTGCTTCTCTGCTGTAGAGCTGTGTGCTCAGCCCACAGCACATAGGCACTGGCCCTATTTTAGGTACGGATGGAGGGCGGGGGAGGGAGGCGCACCAATTATCTTTCTAGCACAGGGCACCAAATGTCTAGTAACGGCTCTGCCTAGCTGTGCCTCCTTCCTCGCAGCCTAACACTAACCCTTTCCCCAGTGCCTAACCTTAACCCCTGTACTTACCGCCGGAGTCAATCAGGATTCCGCTGTCTGTATTCTGACTGTCGGGATCACGACTTCTGGGAACCTGAGTGCATCCCTTTTTAATGCTATTTATATTTACTATAGTAAGAGTGGTGTCTTGTATTGATAAGAATACTGTATATATTGCATTGTAGTAAGTTATGTTTCTGCTGTTGAAATTTTTTGGATCTGCAGTAAACCTACCAATTTCTACGGTTACGTATTCTGCCACTGTCACCTCTTTGTTTCCAATTGTTGGTACTGTAGTCTGTAGATGAATTTGGATTGCTAGTTGTATTTATATCTCATTTAAAATGTGATCAATTGGATATATTGGGGCTGATGCAGAATTCTACACAAGTAGGGGTCTTGTGATATTTAGTACTCCCAACTGCCATTGTATACATTTACAGGTGGATCAGAGTTTACTTCTGACTGTATGGGCACAGCTGGCAGGCAAATGGACATTTGCATGTAGGATACGTGTACTGAGACCTGGCTAAGGGCATATACTGTAGGGGTTAATTCAGACCTGATCGTAGCAGCAAATTTGTTAGCAGTTGGGCAAAACAATGGCCCTCATTCCGAGTTGTTCGCTCGCTAGCTGCTTTTAGCAGCATTGCACACGCTAAGCCACCGCCCTCTGGGAGTGTATCTTAGCTTAGCAGAAGTGCGAACGAAAGGTTAGCAGAACTACTCGTAAAAATTTTCATGCAGTTTCTGAGCAGCTCCAGACCTACTCCTACCTTGCGATCACCTCAGTCAGTTTAGTTCCTGCTTTGACATCACAAACACGCCCTGCGTTCAGCCAGCCACTCCCCCGTTTCACCAGACACGCCTTCGTTTTTACCTGTCACACCTGCGTTTTTTAGCACACTCCCGGAAAACGGTTAGTTACCTCCCAGAAACACCCCTTTCCTGTCAATCACTCACCGATCAACACAGCGACAGAAAAGCGTTGCTTGACCTTGTGTAAAACTGCATAGTTTTGTGTGAAAGTACTTCGCGCGTGCGTACTGTGGCCCGTACGCATGCACAGAAATGCCGCTTTTTAACCTAATTGCTATGTTGCGACCAACAGCAGCTAGCGAACAACTCGGAATGAGGGCCAATGTGCACTGCAGGTGGGGCAGATATAACATGTGCAGAGAGAGTTAGATTTGGGTGGGTTATATTGTTTCTGTGCAGGGTAAATACTGGCTGCTTTATTTTTACACTGCAATTTAGATTTCAGATTGAACACACCCCACCCAAATCTAATGGTGTGTACACACGGTGAGATTTTTTTCTTACGATTTTGAGTACAGGTTGAGTATCCCATATCCAAATATTCCGAAATACGGAATATTCCGAAATACGGAATTTTTTGAGTGAGAGTGAGATAGTGAAACCTTTGTTTTCTGATAGCTCAGTGTACATAAACTTTGTTTAATACACAAAGTTATTAAAAATATTGTATTAAATGACCTTCAGGCTGTGTGTATAAGGTGTATATGAAACATAAATGCATTCTGTGCTTAGACTTACAGTATGTCCCATCGCCATGATATCTCATATGCAGTAATTCCAAAATACGGAAAAATCCGATATCCAAAATACTTCTGGTCCCAAGCATTTTGGATAAGGGATACTCAACCTGTATATAGTCAAAATCGTAATAAAAGTTAGTGCAGATCGCAAGTGAAAGTCACCTTGCGATCACGATGCGATGCCGATGCGCTGTCCCACGCAGTCGGCATCGCAAGCCAAGATAGACTGTGCAGGCAAGTCAATTTTGACTATCTAGTTTAAAAGTATAGTCAAAATGAACACTTAGCCAAAATCGTACATAGTCAGTATCGCAAGCGCAGTCATTATATGCTTGCGATACCGACCTAGCCCCTATCGCATAGTGAGAATCGAGGTTTAGCCCGAATCTCTCCATGTGTACACACCATAACTCTCTCTGCACATGTTATATCTGTCCCCCCCTGCAGTGCACATGGGGGGTCATTCCGAGTTGATCGCTCGTTGCCGATTTTCGCAACGGAGTGATTAAGGCAAAAATGCGCATGTGCATGGTATGCAGTGCACATGCGCTAAGTATTTTAGCACAAAACTTAGTAGATTTACTCACGTCCGAACGAAGAACTTTCATTGTTGAAGTGATCGTAGTGTGATTGACAGGAAGTGGGTGTTTCTGGGCGGAAACTAACAGTTTTTTGGGAGTGTGCGAAAAAACGCAGGCGTGCCAGGATAAAACGCGAGAGTGTCTGGAGAAACGGTGGAGTGACTGGCCGAACGCAGGGCGTGTTTGTGACGTCAAACCAGGAACGAAACGGGCTGAGCTGATCGCAGTGTAGGAGTAAGTCTCGAGCTACTCAGAAACTGCTAAGAATTTCTAGTCGCAATTCTGCTAATCTTTCATTCGCAATTCTGCTAAGCAAAGATACACTCGCAGAGGGCGGTCGGCCTAGCGTGTGCAATGCTGCTAAAATCTGCTAGCGAGCGAACAACTCGGAATGACCCCCATGGTTTTGCCCAACTGCTAACAAATTTGCTGCTACAATCAGGTCTGAATTACCCCCATAGTCTGGCTCGCAGGATGCGCTGAGTTGTGCTTGCGCAGGTTTGCCTGAGTTTAGACTCATCGTTCACACCAGATCTACTAGAACAAGTTATCTATCGTATGTGCTCTCTTCCTACTTAGTTAATCTGATCCATGTACGCCTGTTCCTAATTGTTTCATTTGTGGCATAATTCTGTAATCCTAAAATGTTTTAAAATAATGTAGTGCCATCAATTGCAAATACAGGTCTCCATTATCTTCTGCCAGAATCCAAATATCACTCTATCACCTTGCATACAACCTTGTATCACCTTTCATACACATTTTTTGGGCTTTTCTTCACTAAGGGGGACATTTAGTAAGCAGTGATAAAAATGGAGAAGTGAGCCAGTGGAGAAGTTGCCCATGGCCACCAATCAGCTGCTCTGTAAACTTTTATAGTATGAAAATTATAAATTACGTCAATGCTGATTGGTTGCTATGGGCAACTTCTCCACCGGCTCACTTCTCCACTTTTATCACTGCTTAATAAATGTCCCCATAAGTGTTTTGACTAAAGGCCCCCATACATCTGCAATCATAAAAAAGCAATCTGCAGATTCTGAGATTTTTTCTCTCCAGATTTAAAGATTTCCCAATCCACCAATCTGCGCCCATATATTACAGATATTTTTCAGTGATTTGCAGATCATTTTCAGCAACTACAGATCTGCCAATCTTGAAAGGCTCATCAGTTTACTAGAAATGGTCTGCAAATCTGCTGATGGTTACAATACACTAGCAATCTACAGCACCAATTGATCTGTGACATCCAACAGGTTGGACAACCTAATTTAACAATCAGGTCTGATTCTGCGATCTGTGAACCCCATACATTGCAGATTTATTTGCACAATTGTCTGCAAATTGGCCCAATCGATTGCTGATGTACGGGGGCCTTTAGGTCACAATGTAAAAAGTTCCTCTATAGGCCCCAGATTTATCAAGCCCTGGAGAGTGATAAGTTGCCAGCCAATCAGCTCCTAACTGCCATTACAGGTAAAGATGAGCGGGTTCGGTTTGCCGAGAACCGACCCCCCCGAACTCCACGTGTCAAACACGGTACGAGCCCTGCTTGATCATTCCCGCCTGACTCGGAAAACCCGAACGAGGCAAAACGTCATCATCCCGCTGTCGGATTCTCGCGAGATTCGGATTCCATATAAAGAGCCGCGCATCGCCGCCATTTTCACTCGGGCATTGTAGAGAGTACAGAGAGGACTTGGCTACGTTCTCTCAGTGTCATTTCTCAGTATCAGTGCTCAGTATCAGTGCTTATTGTCTTGTGCTGCTGCTCAGTAATACTAGTACAGTGTCTCTCTTGTGCTGCATCTTGCTGCTGTAGGGTGCTGTGGTAGTAGTGTCCTGTGACTGTGCATCGGTCATCATCATTCCAGTCACAGTGGTATCTGGTATCTATCTAGTGGTATCTATTTCCAGACATTACTACCGTCTAATTCCAAATATATTACTGGCATATAATTCCACCCATTGAAAAATGAAGAACAAAAGTTTGGAGGGTAAAATAGGGAAAGATCAAGATCCACTTCCACCCAGTGCTGAAGCTACTGCCACTAGTCATGGCAGAGATGATTCAATGCCATCAATGTCGTCTGCCAAGGCCGATGCCCAAAGTCATAGTAGAGAGCATATAAAATCCAAAAAGCAAAAGTTCAGTAAAATGACCCAAAAATATAAATTAAAATCGTCTGAGAAGAAGCGTAAACTTGCCAATATGCCATTTACGACACGGAGTGGCAAGGAACGGCTGAGGCCCTCTCCTATGTTCCTCATGACTAGTGGTTCAGCTTCACATGACGATGGAAGCACTCATCCTCCCGCTAGAAAAATGAAAAGAGTTAAGCTGCAAAAGCACAGCAAAGAACTGTGCATTCTAAATCACAAATCCCCAAGGAGAGTCCAAATGTGTCGGCGGGTGCGATGCCTGACCTTCCCAACACTGGACGGGAAGAGGTGGCTCCTTCCACCATTTGCATTTACAGGGACGTCAGAAAAAGTGTCCTCAGTGTCCTAAAAAATGCAGTTGTACCCACTGTCCACTTAACCACAGACATGTGGACAAGTGGAGCAGGGCAGACTAAGGAATACTGTATATGACTGTGACAGCCCACTGCAGATGTATTGCCTCCCGCAGCAACAACAGCAGCAGCACCAGTAGCAGCATCTCGCAAACTCCAACTCATTCCTAGGCAGGCTACGCTTTGTATCACCGCTTTCCATAAGAGGCACACAGCTGACAACCTCTTACGGAAACTGAGGAACATCATCGCAGAATGGCTTACCCCAATTGGACTGTGATATCAGACAACGCCACCAATATTGTGCGTGCATTACATGTGGGCAAATTCCAGCACGTCCCATGTTTTGCACATACAATTGATTTGGTGGTGTATAATTTTTGTAAAATCGACAGGGGCGTGCAGGAGATGCTGTCGGTGGCCAAAAGACTGGAGTGCAAGGAAACACTCCTGAACATGCCCTGCCATCAGCTGAAGCAAGAGGTGGTAACGAGATGGAATTCAACCCTCTATATGCTACAGAGGATGGAGGAGCAGCAAAAGGCCATTCAAGCCTATACATCTGCCTACGATATAGGCAAAGGAGGGGGAATGCACCTGACTCAAGCGCAGTGGAGAATGATTTCCATGTTGTGCAAGGTTCTCCAACCCTTTGAACTTGTCACACGTGAAGTCAGTTCAGACACTGCCAGGTCATTCCCCTCATCAGGCTTTTGAAGAAGCAGCTGGAGAGATTGAAGGAGGAGCTAAAACGGAGCGATTCCGCTAGGCATGTGGGACTTGTGGATGGAGCCCTTCATTCGCTTAACCAGGATTCACGGGTGGTCAATCTGTTGAAATCAGTGCACTACATTTTGGCCACCGTGGTCGATCCTAGGTTTAAAGCCTACGTTGTATCGATCTTTCCGGCAGACACAAGTCTGCAGATGTTCAAAGACCTGCTGGTGAGACAAGTGTCAAGTCAAGCGGAACGTGACCCACCAACAGCTGCTCCTTCATTTTCTACCGCCACTGGAGCTGCAAGGAAAAGGATAACATTTCCAAACCCACCCGCTGGCGGTGATGTGGGGCAGTCAGGAGCAAGTGCTGACATCTGGTCCTGACTGAAGGACCTGCCAACGATTACTGACATGTCGTCTACTGTCACTGCATATGATTCTTTCACCATTGAAAGAATGGTGGAGGATTATATGAGTGACAGCATCCAAATAGGCATGTCAGACAGTCCGTACGTATACTGGCAGGAAAAAGAGGCAATTTGGAGGCCCTTGCACAAACTGGCTTTATTTTACCTAAGTTGCCCCTCCTACAGTGTGTACTCCGAAAGAGTGCTTAGTTCAGTCGGTCACCTTGTCGGTGATCGGCGTGTGGAGAAGATGATGTTCATCAAAATGAATTATAAATTCCTCCGTGGAGACATTTACCAGTAATTGCCTCCAGAAAGTACACAGGAACCTGTGATGGTGGATTCCAGTGGGGACGAATTAATACTCTGTGAGGAGGAGGATGTACACAGTGAAAGGGGTGAGGAATCGGAGGATGAGGCTGAGGTGGACATCTTGCTCTTTAGAGCCAGTTTGTGCAAGGAGAGATTGATTGCTTCTTTTTTGGTGGGGGCCCAAACCAACCAGTCATTTCAGCCACAGTAGTGTGGCAGACCCTGTCGCTGAATTGATTGGTTTGTTAAAGTGTGCATGTCCTGTTTATACAACATAAGGGTGGGTGGGAGGGCCCAAGGACAATTCCATCTTGCACTTTTTTTTTATTTATCTTTGCATCATGTGCTGTTTGGGGACTATTTTTTTAAGTGCCATCCTGTCTGACACTGCAGTGCCACTCCTAGATGGGCCAGGTGTTTGTGCCACCCACTTGGGTCGCTAAGCGACCTCGCTGCAAATTTTAGGACTAAAAATAATATTGTGAGGTGTGAGGTGTTCAGAATAGACTGGAAATGAGTGGAAATTATGGTTATTGAGCTTAATAATACTATAGGATAAAAATTATTCCCAAATTCTATGATTTAAGCTGTTTTTGAGGTTTTTAAAAGAAATCACCCGAATCCAAAACACATCCGAATCCAAAACCTGAAAAGGTGGTTTTGCCAAAACGCGTTCGAATCCAAAACACGAACGCGGACCCGAATCCAAAACCAAAACACAAAAGACGAAAAATGTCTGCTGGACTTCCGGTGGGCAGGCCATCCAGCATGGCTGCTTTTAGATGAGCTCTGTCTTGCAGGCTACTAATCCAAGGACATTCTCCTGCTATCTCCACTATATTTTCCTAGGAGGCTCTCAGGATTGTTCCCCACATCATACTGCACTTGGGGATACCCTGCAATTACCAAAGCGAGACTGTATGCCCCTGGTAGCCGGCCCTCAACTAGACGGCATTTATGACCGCCGTGCACTCGGCGCGAAAACGGGCTGACTGAACCCGAGCCTGCCTTTCCAGCCTCTACGTGGCCTACCCTCGTGGGGATCCCCCCTTTCCTTGCCGCCTCTCGGCGGTGTTCCCTGCATTGGATTGTTAAGTGGAGTGACACAGCCCCCTGCAGCTTCGGCTCCCCTGTGACCATCCGGCTGACCGCCGCGGTGACATAGCGTGCTTCCTGCTGCTGGCTGCGACGCAACGCCGGAGGAGAGATGACCTCTGCTGCTGTGGTCCCTGCTTGTGACCAGGCTCCCTCTATCCTTACCCATCTGGCGGTGCAGAGATTTCCGACGGGGTGAGCGGTGCGGCGGAGGGGACTGACCCTGGGTGAGTGACGCTGAAAGACCCCAGACACGTGGAGCGGTACAACACACTCGCAGCTCCGACTCCCCTGTGACCATCCGGCTGACCGCCGCGGGGACATAGCGTACTTCCTGCTGCTGGCTGCGACGCAACGCCGGCGGAGGGACGACCTCTGCCAAAGGGGTCCCTACTTGTAACCCGGCTCCTTCTATCCGTGCCCGTCTGGCTGTGCGGGGATCTCCGGTGGGGTGAGCGGTGCGGCGGACGAGACTGACCCTGGGTGATTGGTGCTGAAAGACCCCGGACGCCATCGGACTCCAATGCACTCGGGACTGTGAGATGAGGGTTCATGAAGGTGGTGAGAGGCTTACGTCCTTTACTCTCTGGGGGGGGGGGGGGTGGCTGCTGAGTCCCTAACGTTACCCTTGGCCCCCTATTTGTCCCCTTCTTCCCCACACCCTGTGGCCCTGACACCTGAGGCCTTTGTGGTGACGGCCCATTTGCCGGAAACGCCTACCTCTCTACTGGTTCTGCGTGGCGGCAGGGGACGGCTGAGGTGGGCGATACACCATTCCGGATTCCTGAGGTGGCGTGGCGAGGTCGGTGTCGCAACTCTCCTGGAGTGACTGCAACCCGGATAAAAGGACCGCCTTTACTCACTCTACTACTGTCGACGGATTAAAGTATGCTGCAGTGACACTACGACACCAGGCAGACTCCGGATCACTGACTGCTAGGCCCTGCGGTTAGGACTGCACCACTCCTGGAGCACCACTGTGACTCTCTTTTTCTTATAACCAGCCTGGACTCTGCCTCTCTCTCTCCTGTTTCTTATCTACAAACTTCTTTTTCCTCCAGTTTGCCTCCTCCTCTTACCTCTGGCTTTCCTCTCCCGATTGCCCACCTATACTGCTATAGCCGGCACCATTATTTTACCTTGCCTCACAGTGAGCAGATCTGTGCCATAGTCGAGGTTTGAGATGTATCAGTGTTTAATTCTCTGCTAGGTTATAATATCAATTAGTGATTATCTACTAGCAGAACGTTCAGAAACAGTTTGTTATTTTCCTTCTCGCACCGATACAGTTGTTTGTCTTGTGCAATCGATGTTTATTTTCAAAGGAAGAGATCTTGGCCTCCACTGCCACCTGGTGCCTGCTTGCAGTGGTACGATATAATTTTACTGGCGCAATTCCTCTGCTGTAGAATACACGCTGCAGAGCTCCTTATCCTTAATAACGTCTGTTACTGCTAACGTAGTCATTGTCGCTTCTAATTGTACCATAGATTTACCGCATAGGCCTGAAAATCATTATTACTTTAGCATATTGTAGGTTTCTGCTGTGCTGTGCAAACTCTGGTTACTTTCACAGGATTACTTATATTCAGCAAGCTATGGTAGTGCTTTGAGTCTAATTCCCATTAGATGGATCCGCGACGTCATGATTATAGCGTGCCTTGTTATGCTAATTATGTAAACTGATGTTTTTATTTTTATTTTTCGCTGAGTAGCTCTGACATATCTTCCAACTTGAGCTCTTACGTGAGGTGTTTCATTATCATATACTACTGTGTACTCACATCAGGGCCTGCTACCCTTTATGTTTATCGGTCTGACGACCGGGTGATGGACAAATACGTCCATAGGACTCCAGTGGTTAGACCTTCTCAATCCTCAGTGACTACAAGAATGAGTAAAAATAAAAACACAGTGGGGAAACTTAACCCACCCCCCTCTCCTCCAGGTGTGGGCAATCCCCAGGCTCGGCCTCAAGATACAGAGGCTCTTCCTGACCAGCCCTCTTTATTACATATGGCACAGGAGATCTCGCGACTCCTCATGCCTCAAATTGATAAGAAACTTGAAAATTTACCGTTAATTGATAAAAGACTGGAACAGATACAAACACTTCTAGATTCCACACTTACAAAGATTGATCAGAACACCTCACGGATAAACTCCTTAGAGCAAAGGGTTAGTGATGGGGAAGATCAGCTACATACACTCCAACGATCCACTGCCACCCAAGATGCGTCCCTTACCGCTCTGCAGGCAAAAATAGATGATCTTGAGAACAGGGATAGAGATCGAATCTGCGATTCGTGGGCATCCCCGAATCAATCCGGGACGGGCAGTTGTCTGATTTTATACTGAATGACCTGTTCTCAGCTCTAGATATCTCAAATCCCCCATTTCTAAAGCATATTGAGAGAGCGCATAGAATTGGTCCCACTCGCCCTGATGTTGATGTGAGGCCACGGCCTGTCATTGCAAGATTTGTGGATTTCCGCATGAAGGAGCATGTTTTGCACTCTTACTGGAAAATCCTGCAATTGCTAGTGAATGGTAAACGTATTTTACTCTTTCAGGATTTCTCTGCCTCTGTTGCGCAAAAGAGGAGAGAGTTTTCTGACGTTTGCAGGATGCTTCACAAGAGCAATACTAAATTTGCGTTGATGTATCCAGCTAAGTTGAGGGTGCATGACAATGGCCGCACGCTACTATTTGCTGATCCAGTTACTGCCAAATCCCACGTCACACGTATGTTGACTCCTGAGAATCCGTAACACAAGACTTAGGTATTGCTCTACAACAGGTTTACTGCCTTGGGTTGGCTTATCTTCAACACTTAGGAGACCATAAGTCCTGTACTCAGCCAACCAGTTTAACCTTCAATGAAGTATCTATTATTGTAGTGGTCCTCGTCTGTGTTGCGGAATTCTAGATGTTTTGATATTCCCTACCTTATATACTGAGTTGGTTTAATATACACATGAATGAGGCCTTTGGTCTCATTATCCGCTGCTCAGCTTAAGTTAAAATTAAATTAATTTTACTTTAAGTCAATTACTACAGTTATTATTGATGTGTTCCTCGCCAGTGCTACTGGATGGTTTAGCACTTGCGCTGTTACTAATTTGGTTTGGAAAATGTGAAAATTGTTCTGTGAAGCAATGTGTGTTTTTTTTGTTTTTCTTTTTGTTTTGCCCGTGCCGTGCCTCCCTCTCCAGATTCGTTGAGGAGCTTTATGGTTCACTGTGGTTCGGATTGTCCCTCTCCGCTCGCTGGGACGGAGGAGGGCAACTGTGTGAGATAGTGTTCCTTCTGGATTGCTACCCTCGGGTGGGTGTAGGTTAACTGACTCATGACTGACTTCGGTACAGGAGCCTCCTCCTCGGATGCCTTTTTAAGATTTTATCCTGGAATGTGGGCGGCCTTAACTTCCCGATTAAACGTAAAAGGGTTCTTACACATTTAAAAAGGTTTAGGCCTCAGATTATATTTCTCCAAGAGACCCACTGGATGTCGGGCGCCTCCTCTGCTCTTCGGGCACCTTGGTTAGATGACTGTATTTCTGCTGACAATGCACAAAAGACCAGGGGGGTTGCGATCCTATTTAGTAAAAATTTACAATACACTATTTTGAACTCTATTGTTGCCCCACAGGGGCGTTATTTAATTTTAGATGTGGAAGTTTGGGGTAATAAGTATACGTTAGTGAATGCTTACGCACCCAATGTCGACACTGCTGCCTTCATACGGGAATTGAGCTCTCAGTTGTTGCAACGCGACAATTTTCAGCTTGTCCTAGGGGGTGATTGGAATACTGTAGAGCAGAGGTTCTCAAACTCGGTCCTCGGGGGCACACACAGTGCATGTTTTGCAGGTCTCCTCACAGAATCGCAAGAGAAATAATTAGCTCCACCTGTGGACCTTTTAAAATGTGTCAGTGAGTAATTAATACACCTGTGCACCTGCTGGGTTACCTGCAAAACATGCACTGTGTGTGCCCCCGAGGACCGAGTTTGAGAACCTCTGCTGTAGATGATCCTACTGTTGATAAGTCTCCTGTCCCACGCACTTCCCAATCTTCTTTCTGGTCACACCTTCATACTTTAATGGTCTCCCTCCAGCTTACTGACGTTTGGCGTCTCCTAAACCCCTCTGACAAGTCATTCACTTTTTTCTCTGGGGTTCATAGATCCTGGTCCATGATTGACTCGATTTTAATTGCGGATTCTCTTGTCACGTGGGTCGCGCATGCTGATATCCATAACATTTTGATATCGGATCACGCTCCGGTGACATTAACGTTACAGAGAACTCTTCAGTCAGGGGGCTCCAGACACTGGAGGTTTCCGAGTTATCTTTATAATTGCGATGACTTTCGGAAATTTTTGATAACTGATTGGGCCAACTTTTTAGACGATAACCTTGAACATTGGGATCGCCCAAATATTCTTTGGGGTGCGGCGAAGGCTGTTCTTAGGGGTCAAATTATTGAGTATGTCCATAGATTAAAGAAGAAAAATCTGGCGATTTATACTACACTACATTCGGCGCTAGATGCTGCGCTGCAGAATCACCATGCCCTACAAACTGAGGAATCTTTGTGGCTCTATTTGCAGGCAAAACAACTACTGAATGACCACTTGCTGGCGCAAGCAAAGCGAGACGTGGTGTTCTCTTCTCATAAGTATTACCAGTGGGGTAACAAGTCTGGTCGACTTTTGGCCAATATGGCTAGGGAAAAAACTGCTCGAAAGTTCATAACGGCTGTTAAGCATCGGGATACGGGGCATCTCCTGACCACTTCCCCTGCTATAGTGAAACATTTTGAATCTTACTTTGCCGACTTATATTCGGATCTCCCTTTTAATGAATGTGCTCATGCCACACTTTTACCTGATTCAGCTTTGCCTCCTATAACGAGTGCGCAGTCGGAGTTACTGGTGAGTGCAATCACGGAAGAGGAGCTTATCTCGGCTATGTCCAAACTCCACCTGCACAAATCCCCGGGCCCGGACGGCCTCTCCAATGAATTTGATAAAATCCTTCAGCCTCATATAATTCCGACTCTGCTAGAGCTCTTTAACGGCCTGTTGCATCACCGTGCCCCTTTTCATCATTTCACAACAGCCCATACCGTTATGATCCCCAAACCCACTCAAGACCCTCAATTGGTGACCTCGTACAGGCCCATTACATTGTTAAATACCGACATAAAATTATTCACCAAGTTTTTGGCAGATCGACTACAAACGATTCTCCCACACGCTCTAACTACTCATCAGCTTCGCTTTTTTCGTAGTACACATTCGGTAAAAGGTATTCGGGCTGCTATTGCTGCAGTAATGGCCTCTGCTAATTCGCCCCATTCCAGGAATATACTCATCAGTCTGGACACTACTAAAGCCTTCGATACGGTACTTTGGCCCCTTCTCTTCAGGATCATGGAATGTAGACTCTTCCACCATGATTTTATTGATATTATTCGTTACTTATATGACTCTCCTTCCACTACCCTCTTACTGAATGGCTATACCAGTGATCCGGTGATTATGCATCATGGCACACGACAGGGCTGTCCCTTGTCCCCCTTGTTGTTCAATTTAGCCATAGGTCCCCTCCATCGTTTGCTATTGGCTGACACTCAGTTTCATGGCATTCAGATAGGTCGCAGGGAGCTAAAGCTTACTGCATTTGCTGATGATCTACTGCTGTATGTTTCAGATCCGGGAACTTCCTTGACTCATATATTTAAACTACTGCAGGCGTATGGACATATTTATGGCTTCAATGTTAACTAGTCGAAGTCAGTGGCACTAAGACTGGGGAGTGGTGCGTTTTTGAGAAACGGGGTGGGGGGTTTACCACTGAAATGGAGCTTAGATCACTTCAATTATCTGGGGATTCAAATATCGAGACAACCGGAGCGACTTTATACTTTAATTTTACCTCGGCTATCAGAAAAATTAAGGCTGAGCTTGACACCTGGAAATCTCTGCCTTTATCATACATGGGGAGAGCAAATTTGATAAAGATGATATAATTCCCCCGTTTGATGTACTTTATACAGGCCATGCCACATGTGCTCCTACCTAAAGATGTTCAACGTATCAATTTTCTTTTTAGGCGCTTTATTTGGCAGGGACGTAAACTAGAGATGTGCACCGGAAATTTTTCGGGTTTTGTGTTTTGGTTTTGGGTTCGGTTCCGTGGCCGTGTTTTGGGTTCGAACGCGTTTTGGCAAAACCTCACCGAATTTTTTTTGTCGGATTCGGGTGTGTTTTGGATTCGGGTGTTTTTTTCAAAAAACCCTAAAAAACAGCTTAAATCATAGAATTTGGGGGTCATTTTGATCCCAAAGTATTATTAACCTCAATAACCATAATTTCCACTCATTTTCAGTCTATTCTGAACACCTCACACCTCACAATATTATTTTTAGTCCTAAAATTTGCACCGAGGTCGCTGGATGACTAAGCTCAGCGACCCAAGTGGCCGACACAAACACCTGGCCCATCTAGGAGTGGCACTGCAGTGTCACGCAGGATGGCCCTTCCAAAAAACACTCCCCAAACAGCACATGACGCAAAGAAAAAAAGAGGCGCAATGAGGTAGCTGTGTGACTAAGCTCAGCGACCCAAGTGGCCGACACAAACACCTGGCCCATCTAGGAGTGGCACTGCAGTGTCACGCAGGATGGCCCTTCCAAAAAACACTCCCCAAACAGCACATGACGCAAAGAAAAAAAGAGGCGCAATGAGGTAGCTGTGTGAGTAAGATAAGTGACCCTAGTGGCCGACACAAACACCTGGCCCATCTAGGAGTGGCACTGCAGTGTCACGCAGGATGGCCCTTCCAAAAAATTCTCCCCAAACAGCACATGACGCAAAGAAGAAAAAAAAGAGGCGCAATGAGGTAGCTGTGTGACTAAGATAAGCGACCCTAGTGGCCGACACAAACACCTGGCCCATCTAGGAGTGTCACTGCAGTGTCACGCAGGATGGCCCTTCCAAAAAACACTCCCCAAACAGCATATGACGCAAAGAAAAATGAAAGAAAAAAGAGGTGCAAGATGGAATTGTCCTTGGGCCCTCCCACCCACCCTTATGTTGTATAAACAGGACATGCACACTTTAACCAACCCATCATTTCAGTGACAGGGTCTGCCACACGACTGTGACTGAAATGACGGGTTGGTTTGGACCCCCACCAAAAAAGAAGCAATTAATCTCTCCTTGCACAAACTGGCTCTACAGAGGCAAGATGTCCACCTCATCATCATCCTCCGATTCATCACCGTGTACATCCCCCTCCTCACAGATTATCAATTCGTCCCCACTGGAATCCACCATCACAGCTCCCTGTGTACTTTGTGGAGGCAATTGCTGCTGGTGAATGTCTCCATGGAGGAATTGATTATAATTCATTTTAATGAACATCATCTTCTCCACATTTTCTGGAAGTAACCTCGTACGCCGATTGCTGACAAGGTGAGCGGCGGCACTAAACACTCTTTCGGAGTACACACTTGTGGGAGGGCAACTTAGGTAGAATAAAGTTTGTGCAAGGGCCTCCAAATTGCCTCTTTTTCCTGCCAGTATACGTACGGACTGTCTGACGTGCCTACTTGGATGCGGTCACTCATATAATCCTCCACCATTCTTTCAATGGTGAGAGAATCATATGCAGTGACAGTAGACGACATGTCCGTAATCGTTGGCAGGTCCTTCAGTCCGGACCATATGTCAGCATCAGCAGTCGCTCCAGACTGCCCTGCATCACCGCCAGCGGGTGGGCTCGGAATTCTGAGCCTTTTCCTCGCACCCCCAGTTGCGGGAGAATGTGAAGGAGGAGATGTTGACAGGTCGCGTTCCGCTTGACTTGACAATTTTCTCACCAGCAGTTCTTTGAACCCCTGCAGACTTGTGTCTGCCGGAAAGAGAGATACAACGTAGGTTTTAAATCTAGGATCGAGCACGGTGGCCAAAATGTAGTGCTCTGATTTCAACAGATTGACCACCCGTGAATCCTTGTTAAGCGAATTAAGTGCTCCATCCACAAGTCCCACATGCCTAGCGGAATCGCTCAGTGTTAGCTCCTCCTTCAATGTCTCCAGCTTCTTCTGCAAAAGCCTGATGAGGGGAATGACCTGACTCAGGCTGGCAGTGTCTGAACTGACTTCACGTGTGGCAAGTTCAAAAGGTTGCAGAACCTTGCACAACGCTGAAATCATTCTCCACTGTGCTTGAGACAGGTGCATTCCACCTCCTATATCGTGGTCAGCTGTATAGGCTTGAATGGCCTTTTGCTGCTCCTCCAACCTCTGAAGCATATAGAGGGTTGAATTCCACCTCGTTACCACTTCTTGCTTCAGATGATGGCAGGGCAGGTTCAGGCGTTTTTGGTGTTGCTCCAGTCTTCTGTACGTGGTGCCTGTACGCCGAAAGTGTCCCGCAATTCTTCTGCCCACCGACAGCATCTCTTGCACGCCCCTGTCGTTTTTTAAATAATTCTGCACCACCAAATTCAAGGTATGTGCAAAACATGGGACGTGCTGGAATTTGCCCAGATTTAATGCACACACAATATTGCTGGCGTTGTCCGATGCCACAAATCCACAGGAGAGTCCAATTGGGGTAAGCCATTCTGCGATGATCTTCCTCAGTTGCCGTAAGAGGTTTTCAGCTGTGTGCGTATTCTGGAAAGCGGTGATACAAAGCGTAGCCTGCCTAGGAAAGAGTTGGCGTTTGCGAGATGCTGCTACTGGTGCCGCCGCTGCTGTTCTTGCGGCGGGAGTCAATACATCTACCCAGTGGGCTGTCACAGTCATATAGTCCTGAGTCTGCCCTGCTCCACTTGTCCACATGTCCGTGGTTAAGTGGACATTGGGTACAACTGCATTTTTAGGACACTGGTGAGTCTTTTTCTGAGGTCTGTGTACATTTTCGGTATCGCCTGCCTAGAGAAATGGAACCTAGATGGTATTTGGTACCGGGGACACAGTACCTCAAACAAGTCTATAGTTGGCTCTGCAGTAATGATGGATACCGGAACCACGTTTCTCATCGCCCAGGATGCCAAGGCCTCAGTTATCCGCTTTGCAGCAGGATGACTGCTGTGATATTTCATCTTCCTCGCAAAGGACTGTTGGACAGTCAATTGCTTGGTGGAAGTAGTAAAAGTGGTCTTACGACTTCCCCTCTGGGATGACCATCGACTCCCAGCAGCAACAACAGCAGCGCCAGCAGCAGTAGGCGTTACACTCAAGGATGCATCGGAGGAATCCCAGGCAGGAGAGGACTCGTCAGAATTGCCAGTGACATGGCCTGCAGGACTATTGGCATTCCTGGGGAAGGAGGAAATTGACACTGAGGGAGTTGGTGGGGTGGTTTGCGTGAGCTTGGTTACAAGAGGAAGGGATTTACTGGTCAGTGGACTGCTTCCGCTGTCGCCCAAAGTTTTTGAACTTGTCACTGACTTATGATGAATGCGCTGCAGGTGACGTATAAGGGAGGATGTTCCGAGGTGGTTAACGTCCTTACCCCTAATTATTACAGCTTGACAAAGGCAACACACGGCTTGACACCTGTTGTCCGCATTTCTGTTGAAATACTTCCACACCGAAGAGCTGATTTTTTTGGTATTTTCACCTGGCATGTCAATGGCCATATTCCTCCCACGGACAACAGGTGTCTCCCCGGGTGTCTGACTTAAACAAACCACCTCACCATCAGAATTCTCCTTGTCAATTTCCTCCCCAGCGCCAGCAACACCCATATCCTCCTCATCCTGGTGTACTTCAACACTGACATCTTCAATCTGACTATCAGGAACTGGACTGCGGGTGCTCCTTCCAGCACTTGCAGGGGGCGTGCAAATGGTGGAAGGCGCATGCTCTTCACGTCCAGTGTTGGGAAGGTCAGGCATCGCAACCGACACAATTGGACTCTCCTTGTGGATTTGTGATTTCGAAGAACGCACAGTTCTTTGCTGTGCTTTTGCCAGCTTAAGTCTTTTCATTTTTCTAGCGAGAGGCTGAGTGCTTCCATCCTCATGTGAAGCTGAACCACTAGCCATGAACATAGGCCAGGGCCTCAGCCGTTCCTTGCCACTCCGTGTGGTAAATGGCATATTGGCAAGTTTACGCTTCTCCTCCGACGATTTTATTTTAGATTTTTGAGTCCTTTTTTTACTGATATTTTGTGTTTTGGATTTTACATGCTCTGTACTATGACATTGGGCATCGGCCTTGGCAGACGACGTTGATGGAATTTCATCGTCTCGGCCATGACTAGTGGCAGCAGCTTCAGCACGAGGTGGAAGTGGATCTTGATCTTTCCCTATTTTTGGAACCTCAACATTTTTGTTCTCCATATTTTAATAGGCACAACTAAAAGGCACCTCAGGTAAACAATGGAGATGGATGGATACTAGTATACTTATGGATGACGAGTGACTGACGACACAGAGGTAGCTACAGCCGTGGACTACCGTACTGCGTCTGCTAGTATAGAGATGATAATGATATAAAAAATATATATATATCACTACTGCAGGTATATATAATATAGTGACGGACCTGCTGGACATTGTCAGCAGACTCCTAAACTACTAGTATGAAGAAGATAGAAAAAAAAACCCACCACAGGTAGGTATACAATTATGGACAAGCACTGACGACACAGAGGTAGCTACAGCCGTGGACTACCGTACTGCGTCTGCTAGTATAGAGATGATAATGATATAAAAAATATATATATATCGCTACAGCAGGTATATATAATATAATGACGGACCTGCTGGACACTGTCAGCAGACTCCTAAACTACTAGTATGAAGAAGATAGAAAAAAAAACCCCACCACAGGTAGGTATACAATTATGGACGAGCACTGACGACACAGAGGTAGCTACAGCCGTGGACTACCGTACTGCGTCTGCTAGTATAGAGATGATAATGATATAAAAAATATATATATCACTACTGCAGGTATATATAATATAATGACGGACCTGCTGGACACTGTCAGCAGACTCCTAAACTACTAGCATGAAGAAGATAGAAAAAAAAACCCCACCACAGGTAGGTATACAATTATGGACGAGCACTGATGACACAGAGGTAGCTACAGCCGTGGACTACCGTACTGCGTCTGCTAGTATAGAGATGATAATGATATAAAAATATATATATCACTACTGCAGGTATATATAATATAATGATGAACCTGCTGGACACTGTCAGCAGACTCCTAAACTACTAGTATGAAGAAGATAGAAAAAAAAAACCCACCACAGGTAGGTATACAATTATGGACGAGCACTGACGACACAGAGGTAGCTACAGCCGTGGACTACCGTACTGCGTCTGCTAGTATAGAGATGATAATGATATAAAAAATATATATATATCACTACTGCAGGTATATATAATATAATGACGGACCTGCTGGACACTGTCAGCAGACTCCTAAACTACTAGTATGAAGAAGATAGAAAAAAAAACCCACCACAGGTAGGTATACAATTATGGACGAGCACTGACGACACAGAGGTAGCTACAGCCGTGGACTACCGTACTGCGTCTGCTAGTATAGAGATGATAATGATATAAAAAATATATATATATCACTACTGCAGGTATATATAATATATTGACGGACCTACTAGACACTGTCAGCAGACTCCTAAACTACTAGTATGAAGAAGATGGAAAAAAAAACCCCACCACAGGTAGGTATACAATTATGGACGAGCACTGACGACACAGAGGTGCTACAGCCGTGGACTACCGTACTGCGTCTGCTAGTATAGAGATGATAATGATATAAAAAATATATATATATCACTACTGCAGGAATATATAATATAATGACGGACCTGCTGGACACTGTCAGCAGACTCCTAAACTACTAGTATGAAGAAGATAGAAAAAAAAACCCCACCACAGGTAGGTATACAATTATGGACGAGCACTGACGACACAGAGGTAGCCACAGCCGTGGACTACCGTACTGCGTCTGCTAATATAGAGATGATAAAGATGATAGAGATGAACAAAAAAAATATAACACTACTGCAGGTAAATATTTATATAATATAATGAATGACGGACCTGCTGGACACTGTCAGCAGAATGCGTTTATAGAATTAAAAAAAAAAACACCACAGGAGTGTTTAACTTTTTCAGGCAGACAATATACTGGTGGTCACTGGTCAGTCACACTGGCAGCAAAAGTGTGCACTGTACTCCTGCTATAACTGCACCCCAGTCTCCCCCACAATTCAGCTGTGTGAGCAGTGAGCACTCAGCACAGTCAGATATACATAGATGATATTATCATGCAGCACACTGAGGCTGAGCACAGATATGGTATGTGACTGTGTATCGTTTTTTTTCAGGCAGAGAACGGATTATATTAAATAATAAATAAAACTGGTGGTGGTCACTAGTAACTATCAGCAAAACTCTGCACTCTGAGTACTCCTAATGCTCCCCAAAATTACTAAGTTAGTAGTAAATCAACTCAAGTGTCTCTATCTATTCTAACGGAGAGGACGCCAGCCACGTCCTCTCCCTATCAATCTCAATGCACGTGTGAAAATGGCGGCGACGCGCGGCTCCTTATATAGAATCCGAGTCTCGCGATAGAATCCGAGCCTCGCGAGAATCCGACAGCAGGATGATGACGTTCGGGCGCGCTCGGGTTAACCGAGCAAGGCGGGAAGATCCGAGTCTGCCTCGGACCCGTGTAAAAAGGCTGAAGTTCGGGGGGGTTCGGATTCCGAGGAACCGAACCCGCTCATCTCTAACGTAAACCACATATAGCATTGATTAAGTTACAGCAAACCACGGATAATGGGGGAATTAATTTTCCTAATGTTCTATGGTATTCCCATGCCGCTCAACTACGGTATTTGCATGACTGGGTACACAATGACAATAACTACACAAACACTGACTTAGATAGAGAATTTTTACAAGGGGGGGACCTAGTTGCCTTTTTACATCTGCATGCTCGGGAGGTGTCTGAGGAGTGGAGGAGGAATCCACTATTGTGGAGCATTAAAAAACTATGGACAGATATACGTAACAAACTAGATCTGAACTCTCACAGATCACTATATCTTCCGTTCATGGCTAATCCAGACTTCCAGGAGGGTAGGGCGCATTATCCATTCAACATCTGGTGAATGGGGGTGTTTCCAAGATAGCTCATTTGGTAGATTTGCAAAACCTGAGGCCGCTCACATTCCAGGAAGCCACTGCTAGACATCCAGTTTTACTGGCCTATCCTGTGGCCTTTCTATTGGCCCAACACTATGGGGGTAATTCCAAGTTGATCGCAGCAGAATTTTTTTTAGCAGTTGGGCAAAACCATGTGCACTGCAGGGGGGGCAGATATATAACATGTGCAGAGAGAGATAGATTTGGGTGTGGTGAGTTCAATCTGCAATCTAAATTGCAGTGTAAAAATAAAGCAGCCAGTATTTACCCTGCACAGAAACAAAATAACCCACCCAAATCTAACTCTCTCTGCAAATGTTATATCTGCGCCCCTGCAGTGCACATGGTTTTGCCCAACTGCTAAAAAATTTCCTGCTGCAATCAACTTGGAATTACCCCCTATGTTTCTGCTACTATTAGCTGTTTCTCACCTATGGATTGGAGCAATTCGATAGATAAATTACTGCAACAAACCCCTAGAACTAGTAAGGCAATATCACTGCCATATGGATACTTTCGGACGGTTCTAGACTACTCTACGGGACAGGGAGGTATCCGGTCCTGGACAGAATGTCTCCTGGGGCTCGAGACGACTGACTTGCTTACGGACCATGCAAAAGCTTGTAAACTGTTTCCCTCTTCTAGATACAAAGAAATGTCTCTTAATATTTTGCACAGGACTTATTTATCGCCTCATAGAAGATGTCTCATAGGACTAGCTGACACGCATGCCTGTTGGAAATGTGGCTTTCCCCAGGCAGACCTATATCACTGCTTGTGGACATGCCCTCTGATTAGACAGTTCTGGATAAGGATAAGGAATTATTTAACGACTAACCTAGTGAATTATTGGAGATTGTGCCCAAAATGGGCGCTTTTCGGTATAGTCTCACCGGACCTACGTCTCTCACAGGGAAGTAGAAAGCTACTGCTGGCAGTTAGTATAGCGGCCAGAAAGGCTAATCTACAAGTATGGATTGCTAGAGATCCACCTACACTTTCGTTGTTTAAAGCCAAATTATTTTATCTCTTTTGGATGGAATGGATAGGAATTTTGCTAGACAAAGATACTAAGATACAGAGATTCTTTGACGTATGGGAAAGCTATATAACGACCTTGTCGACAGCAGTCAAGACGCAGCTCCATAACTCTTTATTTAATACAGAATGGTTTTTGACTAGAACGATTGCGGGGGATCCACCAATTGTGCTACAGAACTGAATGCCATTCTTAGCTCGGTAGACGACCGGGGGGAGGTTGGCATATGGTCAAGGGCAATTTTAATTTTAATTGTAATTGTAATTTTTTATTTTTTTTTTGTCCTCACCTGCACGTGTCTGGGTCAGCTGACTGGACCAGCTCCTAATCTAATGGTTGCTGAAGCCCCGAGAGGCATGTTCCATATAAGTGTAATAATATTGTTTGTACTGTGTTTGGAATGTCTCTGGATTGGGGACTCAGTAGTATTGTTATTTACTCCCCTTTCGCTTTTATCTATTTGACATAGGTTTGACCTATTGTGAAAATTTATGTATGTAATTCATATATTGCTTCAATAAAAATATGTTTAAAAAAAATAAAATAAAAAAAGAAAAATGTCTGCTGCACATCTCTAGTTACAGGTTGTGTTTGAAAAATGACAGTTATGAGCTGATTGGTTGGTACTTTATCACCGTGCTATTTATCACTCTCCAAGGCTTGATAAATCTGGGCCTAGATCTTATAACTAAAAAAATAACAATTACCCTAAAATTCAGTACAAAGATCCATGGCAGCCAACACATTTATAGAGATGTAGATTTTTCTTACTTAACAGCTATGCATTAACCTTTACGACTTGAAAGCAATTATCAGCATCTTGTTTTATATGTGTTCTACAGGTTACCAATGGATGGCTAAATACCGAGGGGTGACATTGACTTTTTCCTTCATAAATATGTATGTGTACTATGAACACAATCTACTTTCACTTGACATATGACTAAATTAAATTAAACACTAGTCACGTGATGATATTTATTGTGATACTAAGACGGTTTTATGGAGTCTAGAGCGACAGTATATACAAACATGTAACTATCTGTAATGCGTATCTTGTGTGCCGTGCCATTCCCCATGGTTGTACTGTAGATGGTTGGCATCTAGCCCAGTATCTAAGTAGGTGTCATGTGAGTGATGAATGTATCTGCTGGTGATACACTGAGGCCATCTGCTGAGAGTGCTGATGACAATCAGGAGAGAGAGAGCTGATGACATGCAATATTGTGACTTAGGTTTTCTTAAAGGGGGTTGGGTATACTTTGTCATCATTCACCAAGGTAAATGTGGACATGCTTTGCATTGACCATGTTGACATTCATCATATTTTACAGATGAAATGTCGACACACTTAGAATTGGGGGAAGGGAAGGAAAGAGAAGGGAAAAGGAAAGTCAGTAGTCTAGTACGTGCATAGACCATAACCATCAGTATAGACCCGCGTTTCTCCTGACAGTGGCTTGTTCACAGTGCTCCTCATCATTATCTTTCAGTTTGGTCCTCAGGTAAAATTATAATATGTCTGAGTTTCTAAGGATAGTACATTATTCCTCTCAGCGAAAAACAATGTAATTTATTATTTGAATATACAGTATTGTGATAAAAGTAGTGATGTGCACCGGAAATTTTTCGGGTTTTGGTTTTGGATTCGGTTCCGCGGCCGTGTTTTGGATTCGGACGCGTTTTGGCAAAACCTCCCTGAAAATCTTTTGTCGGATTCGGGTGTGTTTTGGATTTGGGTGTTTTTTTTTACAAAAAACCCTCAAAAACAGCTTAAATCATAGAATTTGGGGGTCATTTGGATCCCATAGTATTATTAACCTCAATAACCATAATTTCCACTCATTTCCAGTCTATTCTGAACACCTCACACCTCACAATATTATTTTTAGTCCTAAAATTTGCACCGAGGTCGCTGGATGACTAAGCTAAGCGACCCAAGTGGCCGACACAAACACCTGGCCCATCTAGGAGTGGCACTGCAGTGTCAGACAGGGTGGCACTTCCAAAAAATAGTCCCCAAACAGCACATGATGCAAAGAAAAAAAGAGGCGCAATGAGGTAGCTGTGTGACTAAGCTAAGCGACCCAAGTGGCCGACACAAAGACCTGGCCCATCTAGGAGAGGCACTGCAGTGTCAGACAGGATGGCACTTCCAAAAAATAGTCCCCAAACAGCACATGATGCAAAGAAAAAAAGAGGCGCAATGAGGTCGCTGGATGACTAAGCTAAGCGACCCAAGTGGCCGACACAAAGACCTGGCCCATCTAGGAGTGGCACTGCAGTGTCAGACAGGATGGCACTTCCAAAAAATAGTCCCCAAACAGCACATGATGCAAAGAAAAAAAGAGGCGCAATGAGGTAGCTGTGTGACTAAGCTAAGCGACCCAAGTGGCCGACACAAAGACCTGGCCCATCTAGGAGTGGCACTGCAGTGTCAGACAGGATGGCACTTCTAAAAAATAGTCCCCAAACAGCACATGATGCAAAGAAAAAAAGAGGTGCACCAAGGTCGCTGGATGGCTAAGCTAAGCGACACAAGTGGCCGACACAAACACCTGGCCAATCTAGGAGTGGCACTGCAGTGTCAGGCAGGATGGCACTTCAAAAAAATAGTCCCCAAACAGCACATGATGCAAAGAAAAAAAGAGGCGCAATGAGGTCGCTGGATGACTAAGCTAAGCGACCCAAGTGGCCGACACAAACACCTGGCCCATCTAGGAGTGGCACTGCAGTGTCAGACAGGATGGCAGATTTAAAAAATAGTCCCCAAACAGCACATGATGCAAAGAAAAAAAGAGGTGCACCAAGGTCGCTGGATGGCTAAGCTAAGCGACACAAGTGGCAGACACAAACACCTGGCCCATCTAGGAGTGGCACTGCAGAGTCAGGCAGGATGGCAGATTTAAAAAATAGTCCCCAAACAGCACATGATGCAAAGAAAAAAAGAGGTGCACCAAGGTCGCTGGATGGCTAAGCTAAGCGACACAAGTGGCCGACACAAACACCTGGCCCATCTAGGAGTGGCACTGCAGTGTCAGGCAGGATGGCACTTCAAAAAAATAGTCCCCAAACAGCACATGATGCAAAGAAGAATGAAAGAAAAAAGAGGTGCAAGATGGAATTGTCCTTGGGCCCTCCCACCCACCCTTATGTTGTATAAGCAGGACATGCACACTTTAACGAACCTATAATTTCAGCGACAGGGTCTGCCACACGACTGTGACTGAAATGACTGGTTGGTTTGGGCCCCCACCAAAAAAGAAGCAATCAATCTCTCCTTGCACAAACTGGCTCTACAGAGGCAAGATGTCCACCTCCTCCTCATCGTCCGATTCCTCACCCCTTTCACTGTGTACATCCCCCTCCTCACAGATTATTAATTCGTCCCCACTAGAATCCACCATCTCAGGTCCCTGTGTACTTTCTGGAGGCAATTGCTGGTGAATATCTCCGCGGAGGAATTGATTATAATTCATTTTGATGAACATCATCTTCTCCACATTTTCTGGAAGTAACCTCGTACGCCGATTGCTGACAAGGTGAGCGGCTGCATTAAGCACTCTTTCGGAGTACACACTGGAGGGAGGGCAACTTAGGTAAAATAAAGCCAGTTTCTGCAAGGGCCTCCAAATTGCCTCTTTTTCCTGCCAGTATACGTACGGACTGTCTGACGTGCCTACTTGGATGCGGTCACTCATATAATCCTCCACCATTCTTTCAATGATGACAGAATCATGGCCCTCATTCCGAGTTGATCGCTCGGTATTTTTCATCGCATCGCAGTGAAATTCCGCTTAGTACGCATGCGCAATATTCGCACTGCGACTGCGCCAAGTAATTTTACAATGGAGATAGTATTTTTACTCACGGCTTTTTCATCGCTCCGGCGATCGTAATGTGATTGACAGGAAATGGGTGTTACTGGGCGGAAACAGGCCGTTTTATGGGCGTGCGGGAAAAAACGCTACCGTTTCCGGAAAAAACGCAGGAGTGGCCGGGGAAACGGGGGAGTGTCTGGGCGAACGCTGGGTGTGTTTGTGACGTCAAAACAGGAACGACAAGCACTGAACTGATCGCACAGGCAGAGTAAGTCTGAAGCTACTCTGAAACTGCTAAGTAGTTAGTAATCGCAATATTGCGAATACATCGGTCACAATTTTAAGAAGCTAAGATTCACTCCCAGTAGGCGGCGGCTTAGCGTGTGTAACTCTGCTAAAATCGCCTTGCGAGCGATCAACTCGGAATGAGGGCCCATATGCAGTGACAGTAGACGACACGTCAGTAATCGTTGGCAGGTCCTTCAGTCCGGACCAGATGTCAGCACTCGCTCCAGACTGCCCTGCATCAGGGCCGGTTCTTGCCCTTTCGGCGCCCCGGGCAAAATTTAGGGGCGTGGCTTAACATGGGGGCGTGGTCAGTCACGCCCCCCATTTGTAGCGCTGCTGGAAAAAAAAAGAAAAAAAAATTATACTTACTGTACCCCGCTCCTGTTTCCAGACACTGCAGATCGGCTCCGCTCTTCTCCTCGGATCTATGGGAGAGACGTCAGTCATGACGTCTCTCCCATAGCACAGCATAAGCGCTAGAGGTCAATTATGACCCCTAGCGTCTATGCCACAATGCTGTGCGGTGCGCGATGACGTCATCGCGCACCGCACACCAAAGGTCCTCTCCATGAAGGGAAACTAGACGCTTAGCGTCTGATTCCCTTCAGAGCGGGGGAGGACCAGCGCCACGAAGGGAAACCAGACGCATAGCGTCTGGTTCCCTTCTCACAGCGGGAGGGGGGGCACAGCGGGGGGACACTGCTGGGGCGCACACTGACAGTGGAGGATCTTGCCATGGTGCGGCGCCCTCCGGATGGCGCCGGCGCCCTCCGGAAGGCGGCGCCCCGGGCAAAAGTCCTGCTTGCCCGTGGCAAGATCCGCCACTGCCCTGCATCACCGCCAGCGAGTGGGCTCGGAATTCTTAGCCTTTTCCTCGCACCCCCAGTTGCGGGAGAATGTGAAGGAGGAGCTGTTGATGGGTCACGTTCCGCTTGACTTGACAATTTTCTCACCAGCAGGTCTTTGAACCTCTGCAGACTTGTGTCTGCCGGAAAGAGAAATACAACGTTGGTTTTAAATCTATGATCGAGCACGGTGGCCAAAATGTAGTGCTCTGATTTCAACAGATTGACCACCCGTGAATCCTGGTTAAGCGAATTAAGGGCTCCATCCACAAGTCCCACATGCCTAGCGGAATCGCTCTGTTTTAGCTCCTCCTTCAATGTCTCCAGCTTCTTCTGCAAAAGCCTGATGAGGGGAATGACCTGACTCAGGCTGGCAGTGTCTGAACTGACTTCACGTGTGGCAAGTTCAAAGGGTTGCAGAACCTTGCACAACGTTGAAATCATTCTCCACTGCGCTTGAGTCAGGTGCATTCCCCCTCCTTTGCCTATATCGTAGGCAGATGTATAGGCTTGAATGGCCTTTTGCTGCTCCTCCATCCTCTGAAGCATATAGAGGGTTGAATTCCACCTCGTTACCACCTCTTGCTTCAGATGATGGCAGGGCAGGTTCAGGACTGTTTGCTGATGCTCCAGTCTTCGGCACGCGGTGGCTGAATGCCGAAAGTGGCCCGCAATTCTTCGGGCCACCGACAGCATCTGTTGAACGCCCCTATCGTTTTTTAAATAATTCTGCACCACCAAATTCAATGTATGTGCAAAACATGGGACGTGCTGGAATTTGCCCAGATGTAATGCACGCACAATATTGCTGGCGTTGTCCGATGTCACAAATCCCCAGGAGAGTCCAATTGGGGCAAGCCATTCTGCGATGATGTTCCTCAGTTTCCGTAAGAGGTTATCAGCTGTGTGCCTCTTATGGAAAGCGGTGATACAACGCGTAGCTTGCCTATGAACGAGTTGGCGTTTGCGAGATGCTGCTACTGGTGCCGCCGCTGCTGTTCTTGCTGCGGGAGGCAATACATCTACCCAGTGGGCTGTCACAGTCATATAATCCTGAGTCTGCCCTGCTCCACTTGACCACATGTCCGTGGTTAAGTGGACATTGGGTACAACTGCATTTTTTAGGACACTGGTGACTCTTTTTCTGACGTCTGTGTACATTTTCGGTATCGCCTGCCTAGAGAAATTGAACCTAGATGGTATTTGGTACCGGGGACACAGTACCTCAATCAAGTCTCTAGTTGCCTGTGAATTAACGGTGGATAACGGAAACACGTTTCTCACCACCCAGGCTGCCAAGGCCTGAGTTATCCGCTTTGCAGCAGGATGACTGCTGTTATATTTCATCTTCCTCGCAAAGGACTGTTGGACAGTCAATTGCTTACTGGAAGTAGTACAAGTGGTCTTCCGACTTCCCCTCTGGGATGACGATCGACTCCCAGCAGCAACAACAGCAGCGCCAGCAGCAGTAGGCGTTACACTCAAGGATGCATCGGAGGAATCCCAGGCAGGAGAGGACTCGTCAGACTTGCCAGTGACATGTCCTGCAGGACTATTGGCTTTCCTGTCTAAGGAGGAAATTGACACTGAGGGAGTAGGTGGTGTGGTTTGCAGGAGCTTGGTTACAAGAGGAAGGGATTTAGTGGTCAGTGGACTGCTACCGCTGTCATCCAAAGTTTTTGAACTTGTCACTGACTTATTATGAATGCGCTGCAGGTGACGTATAAGGGAGGATGTTCCTAGGTGGTTAATGTCCTTACCCCTACTTATTACAGCTTGACAAAGGCAACACACGGCTTGACACCAGTTGTCCGCATTTCTGTTGAAATAATTCCACACCGAAGAGGTGATTTATTTTGTATTTTGACCAGGCAGGTCAATGGCCATATTCGTCCCACGAACAACAGGTGTCTCCCCGGGTGCCTGACTTAAACAAACCACCTCACCATCAGAATCCTCCTTGTCAATTTCCTCCCCAGCGCCAGCAACACCCATATCCTCATCCTGGTGTACTTCAACAGTGACATCTTCAATTTGACTATCAGGAACTGGACTGCGGGTGCTCCTTCCAGCACTTGCAGGGGGCATGCAATTAGTGGAAGGCGCAACCTCTTCCCGTCCAGTGTTGGGAAGGTCAGGCATTGCAACCGACACAATTGGACTCTCCTTGGGGATTTGTGATTTAGAAGAACGCACAGTTCTTTGCTGTGCTTTTGCCAGCTTAAGTCTTTTAAGTTTTCTAGCAGGAGGATGAGTGCTTCCATCCTCAGGTGAAGCTGAACCACTAGTCTTGAACATAGGCCAGGGCCTCAGCCGTTCCTTGCCACTCCGTGTCGTAAATGGCACATTGGCAAGTTTACGCTTCTCCTCAGACGGATTTTGATTTAGATTTTTGGGTCATTTTACTGAGCTTTATTTTTTTGGATTTTACATGCTCTCTACTATGACATTGGGCATCGGCCTTGGCAGACGACGTTGATGGCATTTCATCGTCTCGGCCATGACTAGTTGCAGCAGCTTCAGCACAAGGTGGAAGTGGATCTTGATCTTTCCCTATTTTACCCTACACATTTTTGTTCTCCATTTTTTAATGTGTGGAATTATATGCAAGTAATATATCAATAGCAATGGCCTACTACTATATATACTGCGCACAACTGAAATGCACCACAGGTATGGATGGATAGTATACTTGACGACACAGAGGTAGGTAGAGCAGTGGCCTTCTGTTCCGCACTGCTATATAGTATATACTGGTGGTCAGCAAACTGTGCAAAACTGAAATGCACCACAGGTATGGATGGATACTAGTATACTTGACGACACAGAGGTAGGTAGAGCAGTGGCCTTCTGTACCGTACTGCTATATAGTATATACTGGTGGTCAGCAAACTGTGCAAAACTGAAATGCACCACAGGTATGGATGGATAGTATACTTGACGACACAGAGGTAGGTAGAGCAGTGGACTACTGTACCGTACTGCTATATATTATATACTGGTGGAAAGCAAACTGTGTAAAACTGAAATGCACCACAGGTATGGATGGCTAGTATACTTGACGACACAGAGGTAGGTAGAGCAGTGGACTACTGTACCATACTGCTATATAGTATTCTAGGTGCTTCATCGCGCCCTACGGGCGCTCTTCACACCGTCGCAAGGGGCTACGCCCCCTTAACCCTTGCATGCCTTTCTGGGGTTCAATATTTGTATTATATGGAGTATTACCTGCATTCCTTTGTTAGTGGTTAAATATTGCACAATGAAAGGGCGTGCGATGGTGAAGGAGGCGCAACCCCTTGCGACGGCGTGAACAGCACCTGCAGGGCATGATGTACAGAATGTAGCGGGTGCGGGGGGGGGACTGCGGACGGGGGAGGGTGTCTGTAGATGCTGCGGGTGGAGGGGGGGCAGAAGCAGGGAGGGCCCCAGATGGGGAAGGGGAAGGGTCGGGAGGTGCTGCGGATGGGGGAGGGGCAGAGGAGTGGGGGCTGCAGATGGGGGAGGGGTCCGGAGGCACTGCAGGGGTGCCACGGGTGGGAGAGGGGCAGGTGCGGGGATGTTGCGGATGGGTGAAGGGTTCCGGAGGTGCTGTGGGATGGGAAGGGGCGGGGGTGCCGGGGGTGGGGTAGGGGGTCCAGAGGCACCATGGGTGGGGGAAAAGCAGGTACAGGTGGTGCGGCGGATGGGTAAGGGGGTCTCGAGGCGCTGAAGGTGGTGGAGGGGCAGGTGTGGGGGTGCCGTGGATGGGGGGGGGGACCACGGATTGAGGAGGGTGTCTGCAGATGCTGCGGGTGGAGGGGAGGCAGGTGTGGGGGAAGACATATATGGGGGGTGGATGGTGGAGGGGGCCTAAAGGTGCTGTGGGTGGTGGAGGGGCGGGGGAGTGGGAGCCGCGGGTGGTGTAGGGGGTCTTGAGGCACAGCGTGTGGGGGAGGGGAAGGTACGGAGGTGTGGTGCATTGGGGAGGGGTCTGGAGGCGCTGCGGGTACTGTACCTGCCAAAAAGGTAGTTGGAGGGTATGCAGTAACAGGGCCAGGATAGGGGTGATAGGGTCAGGACAGGGGTGACGGGGCCAAGACAGGGGTGACGGGGCCAGGACAGGGGCGACGGGGCCAGGACAGAAATGATAGGGACAGGATAGGGGTGACATGGCCAGGGTAGGGGCGGCAGGACCAGGACAGGGGTGACAGGGCCAGCATAAGGGTGAAAGGGCCAGGATACAGGTGAAAGGGCCAGGATATGGGTGACAGGGCAAGGCCAGGGGTGACAGGGCCAGGCCAGGGGTGACAGGGACATGACAGAACACAGGGCACGGGAGAGATTAGTATTAGGGACAGAACAGTGGTGACAGACAGATGTGTCTTACCGGAGTCACTGCTGCTGGCTGCTGCTGTTCCACTCCAACCTGTTGGGATCTGCTGCTGGTGGAGACTTGGCATGGCTGACTCTCTCAGGCTGGAGTACTGCTTCCTCTGCCCGTCCGCATCCCTCCCCTCCTCCTCAGTCACACACTGCGGACCTCGCACAGCTGCCGGGCACTATCGTAAGGGGAGACTGGGAGTGACTGGTTAGCCCCCAGGAGACGCTGCAGCTGGAGGGAGGAGGGGGTCATAGCATGCACGCGGCGTGGACCTCGCGGCTGCCGGGCACTGTGGAAAGGGGAGACTGGGAGTGACTGGTTAGCTCCCAGGAGACGCTGCGGCTGGAGGGAGGAGGGGGTCGGAGCCTGCAAACAGCGCGGACTTCTGCAGCGCTATCCGCCGGCTAAAGTGTGTGAAGGAGCTGGGCGCACCTCACTGCGGGCGGCAGCGCTGCAGCTAGCGGTGGGGTTGCCGGGACTGGAGATAACAGAGGCAGTACGGAACCTGCACAGCGGCAGGTGCCCCACAAAACTGCAGCTAAGAAGCATGGAGTGTGCCAGAAAGTGACGCGCCTCTCCGCCAGAGAGCCCCTGCTGAGTTTGCTGATGTGGGGGGTCAAGCACACAGTGAGCCGGTGCCCGTCTGTCTGTATGGCATACCCCCTCACACACCCCCATACCTCCCCACTGTCCCGATTTTCGCGGGACAGTCCCATTTTTTTGGGTCTGTCCCGCTGTCCCACCCGTGGGCCGCAGTGTCCCCCGGTGGGGGGGGGCAGTTGGGAAGCTCCTGAACTCGCTGTTCTGCTTAGCAGAGCAGCGGTGAATAGATGCGCACAGCGTCTATTTAGTGGAGACAGGAGGAGAGGGGGCATAAGAGGGTACGGATTAAGGGGGGGTTCCGGCAGCAGAGCCGGATTAAGGGGGGGGGCAGGGGGTACGTACCATGGGCCCCACAGTTTTAGGGGCTTCCCCGGCTGGAGTAGCTCTGTCCCAGCTCTGTAGCTCCCCCGTCCTGCCAGCAACAGCAGCAGCATTGTGCTACAGTCAGCACACTCTTCTGCGTGTTGGCAGGTCTGTGGTGGTGCAGGGAGGCAGCAGGGAGGCCTCCCTGCTTTCTTCTGCCTGTGCGGGTGTGTAGTGGGGAGCGACCACCCCCTCTGGATTTACCCCTAGCTGAGGGGCCAAAATCCCATTAAATAAAAAAAATATCCGGAATTTGCATAAGGGGGCGTGGCCACGCGGGCGCGAGTAGGCCACGCCCCCAAACCCATAGCAGGCACAGCAATGAGATAGAACCCCCCTGTTTCAAGTGCCCTGGGTCCCCCGGACTCATAATCCGCCCCTGGGGGCATGCCAGCAGCTCACAGAGCGCTGGGCATGCCCCCTCACTGACAAAAAACGGGGGGCCCTCCCATGAAGCCACGCCCCTTTTCGTTGGCCACGCCCCCTTTTCGCCGCCTGTGTGTTCCTTTTTCTGCCTGAAGAAAGCTGGGAGGTATTCACCCCTGTCTGCCTGAAGAAAGCTGGGAGGTATGCACCCCTGCCTGTGCCATGCCCATACCATCTGCTTCTGCTGCTCCTAGTCTCCTATAGATTTGTCCAGATCTGTGACTCATTTGACTAACTCCGCCCAGTGTTGTGACTCCGCCCAGCGTTAGCAAATGAGTCACAAAGTCACAGATCTGGGCTATTATATAGGAGATACTGGTGGCCAGCAAACTGTGCAAAACTGAAATGCACCACAGGTATGGATGGATAGTATACTTGACGACACAGAGGTAGGTAAAGCAGTGGACTACTGTACCGTACTGCTATATATTATATACTGGTGGACAGCAAACTGTGCAAAACTGAAATGCACCACAGGTATGGATGGATAGTATACTTGACGACACAGAGGTAGGTAGAGCAGTGGCCTACTGTACCATACTGCTATATAGTATATACTGGTGGTCAGCAAACTGTGCAAAACTGAAATGCACCACAGGTATGGATGGATAGTATACTTGACGACACAGAGGTGGGTAAAGCAGTGGACTACTGTACCGTACTGCTATATATTATATACTGGTGGACAGCAAACTGTGCAAAACTGAAATGCACCACAGGTATGGATGGATAGTATACTTGACGACACAGAGGTAGGTAGAGCAGTGGCCTACTGTACCATACTGCTATATAGTATATACTGGTGGTCAGCAAACTGTGCAAAACTGAAATGCACCACAGGTATGGATGGATAGTATACTTGACGACACAGAGGTGGGTAAAGCAGTGGACTACTGTACCGTACTGCTATATATTATATACTGGTGGACAGCAAACTGTGCAATACTGAAATGCACCACAGGTATGGATGGATGCTATTATACTTGACGACACAGAGGTAGGTAGAGCAGTGGCCTACTGTACCGTACTGCTATATAGTATATACTGGTGGTCAGCAAACTGTGCAAAACTGAAATGCACCACAGGTATGGATGGATAGTATACTTGACGACACAGAGGTAGGTAGAGCAGTGGCCTTCTGTACCGTACTGCTATATAGTATATACTGGTGGTCAGCAAACTGTGCAAAACTGAAATGCACCACAGGTATGGATGCAGGGCCGGATTAACAATGGGGCGGATGGAGGTGCAGCTCCAGGCCCCCCATCAGAATAGGCCCATAGTCCTCTGCTGTGCTGCTGCTGTAGACAGGAAAATATGTTTTCCTGCTGAAGCAGCATGCAATGGCAGCCCGAGGTCCCCCCGCCCTCCAGCAGTTGCCGTAACAACCCCCACCCCTTCCCCTGTGGCACCGGCGGTACAAGTTAGACTACAAACATACCGCACGGTGCACAGGCAAGAAGTTTAGACACTCGGCGGCGCAGTGGAAGGTTTCACTAGCCCTCCCCGCGCCGCACACACAATGACGTGGCGCCTCCTCTAAGGCGCGTGACGTCACAAATGTGCCGCCCCGCCACAGCCGCAGGAGGCACTGACTGGCGGCATTTACAGATTTACAGCTGAGCAGGATGCTCCGTGAAGGCGGCCCGGGCAAGCTGACTGATCTCCTCCTGAGGTGAGGTGTCAGCCCTGCTGGCTGTGGCACAGCTGGCATAATGATACTAAATAAGGCACTGACATACTATATATATATATATATATATATATATATATATATACATATATTATATATATATATATATATATATATATATTAGATATACATATTTTTTAAATGTAATATATTTTTTTATATGCAGTGTGTGTGTCTTTATACAGTGACCCCCGCCGCCGAATCGAGCTGACCGTGGCGCTACTATTTCAAATCTGCCGCAGACTGCCAGTTAATCAAGAGCGGCTGCTCCTGATTGGCTGCCGGTCCACGGCAGATTTGAAATAGTATCGCAGCGGTCATAGGAACCACAGTGTCACACCAAAGGCCGCCGACCATAGCTTCCTCCTCCATTGCACCACGGCCCTCTGCCTTCTCTGCTGCACCGCCGCCACCCTCAGCCTCCTCTGCCACCCTCAGTCCTTCTCTGCACCTCCGCCAACTCCCACAGCCTCCTCATCCATGCACCATCTCCGAGACCCACAGCCTCCTCCGCCCCGCACCGACCACAGCCTCCTCATTCACAGCATCCTCAGCACCACCGCTGCTTTTCTCTCTCCCTAGTCCCTATTGTGTGCCCTTGCTGTCCCTCTCTGTCACTTTTCCTGTCCTTCTGTCACTCTCCCTATCCCTATGTCTCTGCTGTCACTCTCCCTGAATTTTGTTTTATTCCATGTGGCATAATGAGAATTGTGGCTCATTCTGTGTGCTATAATGTGAATTTCGGCTCATTCTGAGTGCTATAATGTGAATTTTGGCTCATTCAGTGTGCTATAACGTGAATTTCGGCTCATTCTGAGTGCTACAATGTGAATTTCGGCTCCTTCAGTGTGCTATAACGTGAATTTCAGCTCATTCAGTGTGCTATAATGTGAATTTCGGCTCATTCAGTGTCCTATAATGTGAATTTTGGCTCATTCTGAGTGCTATAATGTGAATTTCGGCTCCTTCAGTGTGCTATAACGTGAATTTCGGCTCATTCTGTGTGCTATAATGTAAATTTCGGCTCATACTATGTGCTATAATGTGAATTTTGGCTCATTCTGAGTGCTATAATGTGAATTTCGGCTGCTTCATTGTGCTATAATGTGAATTTCGGCTCATTCTGTGTGCTATAATGTGAATTTTGGCTCATACTGTGTGCTATAATGTGAATTTTGGCTCATTCTGAGTGCTATAATGTGAATTTTGGCTCATTCTGTGTGCTATAATGTGAATTTCAGCTCATACTGTGTGCTATAATGTGAATTTCAGCTCATTCACTGTGCTATAATGTGAATTTCAGCTCATTCAGTTTGCTATAATGTGAATTTCGGCTCATTCAGTGTGCTATAATCTGAATTTCGTCTCATTCAGTGTGCTATAATGTGAATTTCGGCTCATACTGTGTGTTATAATGTGAATTTCAGCTCATACTGTGTGCTATAATGTGAATTTCAGCTCATTCACTGTTCTATAATGTGAATTTAAGCTCATTCAGTTTGCTATAATGTGAATTTCGGCTCATTCAGTGTGCTATAATCTGAATTTCGGCTCATTCAGTGTGCTATAATGTGAATTTCGGCTCATACTGTGTGTTATAATGTGAATTTCGGCTCATTCAGTGTGCTATAATGTGAATTTCGGCTCATACCGTGTGCTATGATGTGAATTTCGGCTCATACCATGTGCTATAATGTGAATTTCGGCTCATACCATGTGCTATAATGTGAATTTTGGCTCATTCCATGTGCTGTAATGTGAATTTCAGCTCATACCGTCGGCTATAATGTGAATTTTGGCTCATAGCGTGTGGAATAATGTGAAAGGGGCACCTGTACTAGATAGGAAAAGGGGTCCTACTATTGTGGTGTATAAGGGGTATATGGTGTGGTAAACTACACGCCCCCTTTTGAGTGATCACGCCTCTTTTTCCGGAGCATGTGTTGAATTACAACCTTCACTTTTCCATACCCCCACTTCAAAATTTCCACTTCGATCACTGTATATATATATATATATATATATATATATATATATATTATATAAGTATCTATGTTTATATATTATGATTTTTCTCTGTCTAACCTTTTGGGCATGCTGCCGAAACAACAATTTGGGCACTCCAACAGACAATTTTTGGCAGATTTCTGCTCGCCATCTCAAGTGGCTATGAGCAGAAATCATACAGTCATGGCAATACAATTGAATAGTTCCGTCAGGCGCCCATTAATATGGGCACCCAAAAAAATAAATTCCCCCTGTGACTCTCTCTCGTTTCTCTCAATTGCTATCTATCTATATATCTATATCTAGACAGATAGATAGATAGATAGAGTTTTCTAGATAGATTTTTCTATTTTTCAAACATGCATACGCACACGTGTGTGTATATGTATATATATATACTAGGTGCTTCATCGCGCCCTACGGGTGCTCTTCACACCGTCGGAAGGGGCTACGCCCCCTTAACCCCTGCATGCCTTTCTGGGGTTCAATATATGGAGTATTACCTGCATTCCTAGTTTTGTTAGTGTTTGAATATTGCACAATGATAGGGCGTCCGATGGTGAAGGGGGCGTAGTCCCTTGCAACAGGAAGGGGTTTGGGGAGTGGGGACCGCGGATGGGGGAGGGGGTATGAAGGCGCTGTGGGTGGGGTAGGAGCAGGGGTGTCGCAGGTGGGGGATGGCAGCTGCAGGGCTGTTGCGGATGGAGGAGGGGTTCCGAAGGCGCTGCAGATGGGGAAGGGGTGGGTGCGGGTGTGCAGTGGATGGGGGAGGTGTCCAGGGGGCGCGGTGGGTGGGGGAGGGGTGGATGCGGGGGTAACGTGGGTGGGGGAGTGGCGGGTGCGGTGCTGTTGCGAATGGTGTAGGCGATGCAGATTGGGAAGGGCCTGCTGCGTGGGTGGGGTAGGGGATCCAAAGGTGCAGCGGGCGGGGGAGAGCCAGATGCGGGGTGTGGCGGATGGGGGAGGGGCTGCTGCAGATGGGGGAGGGGTTTGGAAGACACTGCGGGTGGGGTAGGGGGTCCGAAGGCGCAGTGGGTGGGGGTGCCACGGGTGGTGGAGGGGCAGGTGCGGGGGTTTGCGGGGGATGGGGAGGGGTCCAGGGGCGCTGCAGGTGGTGGAGGGGCAGATATCAGTGCACATAGTCTCTGTGGTAGTTAGTGAGGGTTGGTGATGGTGTGAGAGGGGTGAAGGCCAGTACACAGACAGGCAGTTAGAGAGCAGGATGAGGGTGACAGGGCATAGTGACGGGGAGTACTTAGCAGATATAGGGGTGGGCTACAGGTGTGATGTCACAGTGTGTGTACCTTTGCTCTCATGTGTGAGGTATGTGTGAGGTATGTGTGAGGTAAGGATGTGCGGGTCGTGGTGGCCACTAACCTCCAGGCTGCTGCTGTGAGATGGTGACTGCAGAGGGAGGGAGCTCAGACCCAGCAGCAATGGGTCGTGGTCAGCATTCCTTCCTGGCCCCGTTCCGCCGCACAGGGCCGTTTCTAGACAATTTGGCTCCCAGTGCGAGATTTCAAAATGCGCCCTCCCCCCCCAATATAGCCGTAAAAAGAAAAAGCATGCGCGCGCCGAAGGCGCGCGTGCTCCCGACAAGGGTGTGTGGCCTGATTAAAATGGGTGTGGTCTCATTAAAGTGGGCGCAGCCTCGTCTGATATCATCACACCCACCACAGGGGGGAAAAAATAAAAATAAAAAAAGTCCCCTTTTTACACATTACAGCAGGCAAGTGTCCCCATATTACACAGTGCGGCAGGCAGGTGTCCCCATTTTACAAAGTGCGGTAGGCAGGTATCCCCATTTTACACAGTACGGCAGGCAGGTGTCCCCATTTTACACAGTCCGGCAGGCAGGTGTCCCCATTTTACACAGTGCGGCAGGCAGGTGTCCCCATTTTACACAGTGCGGCAGGCAACCCCATAGGCAGTAGAGATGAGCGCCTGAAATTTTTCGGGTTTTGGTTTTGGGTTCGGTTCCGCGGCCGTGTTTTGGGTTCGAACGCGTTTTGGCAAAACCTCACCGAATTTTTTTTGTCGGATTCGGGTGTGTTTTGGATTCGGGTGTTTTTTTCAAAAAACACTAAAAAACAGCTTAAATCATAGAATTTGGGGGTCATTTTGATCCCAAAGTATTATTAACCTCAAAAACCATAATTTACACTCATTTTCAGTCTATTCTGAATACCTCACACCTCACAATATTATTTTTAGTCCTAAAATTTGCACCGAGGTCGCTGTGTGAGTAAGATAAGCGACCCTAGTGGCCGACACAAACACCGGGCCCATCTAGGAGTGGCACTGCAGTGTCACGCAGGATGTCCCTTCCAAAAAACCCTCCCCAAACAGCACATGACGCAAAGAAAAAAAGAGGCGCAATGAGGTAGCTGTGTGAGTAAGATAAGCGACCCTAGTGGCCGACACAAACACCGGGCCCATCTAGGAGTGGCACTGCAGTGTCACGCAGGATGGCCCTTCCAAAAAACCCTCCCCAAACAGCACATGACGCAAAGAAAAAAAGAGGCGCAATGAGGTAGCTGTGTGAGTAAGATTAGCGACCCTAGTGGCCGACACAAACACCGGGCCCATCTAGGAGTGGCACTGCAGTGTCACGCAGGATGTCCCTTCCAAAAAACCCTCCCCAAACAGCACATGACGCAAAGAAAAAAAGAGGCGCAATGAGGTAGCTGTGTGAGTAAGATTAGCGACCCTAGTGGCCGACACAAACACCGGGCCCATCTAGGAGTGGCACTGCAGTGTCACGCAGGATGTCCCTTCCAAAAAACCCTCCCCAAACAGCACATGACGCAAAGAAAAAAAGAGGCGCAATGAGGTAGCTGACTGTGTGAGTAAGATTAGCGACCCTAGTGGCCGACACAAACACCGGGCCCATTTAGGAGTGGCACTGCAGTGTCACGCAGGATGTCCCTTCCAAAAAACCCTCCCCAATCAGCACATGATGCAAAGAAAAAGAAAAGAAAAAAGAGGTGCAAGATGGAATTGTCCTTGGGCCCTCCCACCCACCCTTATGTTGTATAAACAAAACAGGACATGCACACTTTAACCAACCCATCATTTCAGTGACAGGGTCTGCCACACGACTGTGACTGATATGACGGGTTGGTTTGGACCCCCCCAAAAAAAGAAGCAATTAATCTCTCCTTGCACAAACTGGCTCTACAGAGGCAAGATGTCCACCTCATCATCACCCTCCGATATATCACCGTGTACATCCCCCTCCTCACAGATTATCAATTCGTCCCCACTGGAATCCACCATCTCAGCTCCCTGTGTACTTTGTGGAGGCAATTGCTGCTGGTCAATGTCTCCGCGGAGGAATTGATTATAATTCATTTTAATGAACATCATCTTCTCCACATTTTCTGGATGTAACCTCGTACGCCGATTGCTGACAAGGTGAGCGGCGGCACTAAACACTCTTTCGGAGTACACACTTGTGGGAGGGCAACTTAGGTAGAATAAAGCCAGTTTGTGCAAGGGCCTCCAAATTGCCTCTTTTTCCTGCCAGTATAAGTACGGACTGTGTGACGTGCCTACTTGGATGCGGTCACTCATATAATCCTCCACCATTCTATCAATGTTGAGAGAATCATATGCAGTGACAGTAGACGACATGTCCGTAATCGTTGTCAGGTCCTTCAGTCCGGACCAGATGTCAGCATCAGCAGTCGCTCCAGACTGCCCTGCATCACCGCCAGCGGGTGGGCTCGGAATTCTGAGCCTTTTCCTCGCACCCCCAGTTGCGGGAGAATGTGAAGGAGGAGATGTTGACAGGTCGCGTTCCGCTTGACTTGACAATTTTGTCACCAGCAGGTCTTTCAACCCCAGCAGACTTGTGTCTGCCGGAAAGAGAGATCCAAGGTAGGCTTTAAATCTAGGATCGAGCACGGTGGCCAAAATGTAGTGCTCTGATTTCAACAGATTGACCACCCGTGAATCCTTGTTAAGCGAATTAAGGGCTCCATCCACAAGTCCCACATGCCTAGCGGAATCGCTCCGTGTTAGCTCCTCCTTCAATGTCTCCAGCTTCTTCTGCAAAAGCCTGATGAGGGGAATGACCTGACTCAGGCTGGCAGTGTCTGAACTGACTTCACGTGTGGCAAGTTCAAAGGGCATCAGAACCTTGCACAACGTTGAAATCATTCTCCACTGCGCTTGAGACAGGTGCATTCCACCTACTATATCGTGCTCAATTGTATAGGCTTGAATGGCCTTTTGCTGCTCCTCCAACCTCTGAAGCATATAGAGGGTTGAATTCCACCTCGTTACCACTTCTTGCTTCAGATGATGGCAGGGCAGGTTCAGTAGTTTTTGGTGGTGCTCCAGTCTTCTGTACGTGGTGCCTGTACGCCGAAAGTGTCCCGCAATTCTTCTGGCCACCGACAGCATCTCTTGCACGCCCCTGTCGTTTTTAAAAAAATTCTGCACCACCAAATTCAAGGTATGTGCAAAACATGGGACGTGCTGGAATTTGCCCATATTTAATGCACACACAATATTGCTGGCGTTGTCCGATGCCACAAATCCACAGGAGAGTCCAATTGGGGTAAGCCATTCCGCGATGATCTTCCTCAGTTGCCGTAAGAGGTTTTCAGCTGTGTGCGTATTCTGGAAAGCGGTGATACAAAGCGTAGCCTGCCTAGGAAAGAGTTGGCGTTTGCGAGATGCTGCTACTGGTGCCGCCGCTGCTGTTCTTGCGGCGGGAGTCCATACATCTACCCAGTGGGCTGTCACAGTCATATAGTCCTGACCCTGCCCTGCTCCACTTGTCCACATGTCCGTGGTTAAGTGGACATTGGGTACAACTGCATTTTTTAGGACACTGGTGAGTCTTTTTCTGACGTCCGTGTACATTCTCGGTATCGCCTGCCTAGAGAAGTGGAACCTAGATGGTATTTGGTAACGGGGGCACACTGCCTCAATAAATTGTCTAGTTCCCTGTGAACTAACGGCAGATACCGGACGCACGTCTAACACCAACATAGTTGTCAAGGCCTCAGTTATCCGCTTTGCAGCAGGATGACTGCTGTGATATTTCATCTTCCTCGCAAAGGACTGTTGAACAGTCAATTGCTTACTGGAAGTAGTACAAGTGGGCTTACGACTTCCCCTCTGGGATGACCATCGACTCCCAGCAGCAACAACAGCAGCGCCAGCAGCAGTAGGCGTTACACGCAAGGATGCATCGGAGGAATCCCAGGCAGGAGAGGACTCGTCAGAATTGCCAGTGACATGGCCTGCAGGACTATTGGCATTCCTGGGGAAGGAGGAAATTGACACTGAGGGAGTTGGTGGGGTGGTTTGCGTGAGCTTGGTTACAAGAGGAAGGGATTTACTGGTCAGTGGACTGCTTCCGCTGTCACCCAAAGTTTTTGAACTTGTCACTGACTTATTATGAATGCGCTGCAGGTGACGTATAAGGGAGGATGTTCCGAGGTGGTTAACGTCCTTACCCCTACTTATTACAGCTTGACAAAGGGAACACACGGCTTGACACCTGTTGTCCGCATTTCTGGTGAAATACCTCCACACCGAAGAGCTGATTTTTTTGGTATTTTCACCTGGCATGTCAACGGCCATATTCCTCCCACGGACAACAGGTGTCTCCCCGGGTGCCTGACTTAAACAAACCACCTCACCATCAGAATCCTCCTGGTCAATTTCCTCCCCAGCGCCAGCAACACCCATATCCTCCTCATCCTGGTGTACTTCAACACTGACATCTTCAATCTGACTATCAGGAACTGGACTGCGGGTGCTCCTTCCAGCACTTGCAGGGGGCGTGCAAATGGTGGAAGGCGCATGCTCTTCACGTCCAGTGTTGGGAAGGTCAGGCATCGCAACCGACACAATTGGACTCTCCTTGTGGATTTGGGATTTCGAAGAATGCACAGTTCTTTGCTGTGCTGCTTTTGCCAGCTTGAGTCTTTTCATTTTTCTAGCGAGAGGCTGAGTGCTTCCATCCTCATGTGAAGCTGAACCACTAGCCATGAACATAGGCCAGGGCCTCAGCCGTTCCTTGCCACTCCGTGTCGTAAATGGCATATTGGCAAGTTTACGCTTCTCCTCCGACAATTTTATTTTAGGTTTTGGAGTCCTTTTTTTTCTGATATTTGGTGTTTTGGATTTGACATGCTCTGTACTATGACATTGGGCATCGGCCTTGGCAGACGACGTTGCTGGCATTTCATCGTCTCGGCCATGACTAGTGGCAGCAGCTTCAGCACGAGGTGGAAGTGGATCTTGATCTTTCCCTAATTTTGGAACCTCAACATTTTTGTTCTCCATATTTTAATAGGCACAACTAAAAGGCACCTCAGGTAAACAATGGAGATGGATACTAGTATACAATTATGGACTGCCTGCCGAGTGCAGACACAGAGGTAGCCACAGCCGTGAACTACCGTACTGTACTGTGTCTGCTGCTAATATAGACTGGTTGATAAAGAGATGTCTATGTAACTATGTATGTATAAAGAAGAAAGAAAAAAAAAACCACGGTTAGGTGGTATACAATTATGGACGGACTGCCTGCCGAGTGCAGACACAGAGGTAGCCACAGCCGTGAACTACCGTACTGTACTGTGTCTGCTGCTAATAATATAGACTGGTTGATAAAGAGATGTCGTAGTAGTATGTATGTATAAAGAAGAAAGAAAAAAAAACCACGGTTAGGTGGTATACAATTATGGACGGACTGCCTGCCGAGTGCAGACACAGAGGTAGCCACAGCCGTGAACTACCGTACTGTACTGTGTCTGCTGCTAATATAGACTGGTTGATAAAGAGATGTCTATGTAACTATGTATGTATAAAGAAGAAAGAAAAAAAAACCACGGTTAGGTGGTATACAATTATGGACGGACTGCCTGCCGAGTGCAGACACAGAGGTAGCCACAGCCGTGAATTACCGTACTGTACTGTGTCTGCTGCTAATATAGACTGGTTGATAAAGAGATGTCTATGTAACTATGTATGTATAAAGAAGAAAGAAAAAAAAACCACGGTTAGGTGGTATACAATTATGGACGGACTGCCTGCCGAGTGCAGACACAGAGGTAGCCACAGCCGTGAACTACCGTACTGTACTGTGTCTGCTGCTAATATAGACTGGTTGATAAAGAGATGTCGTAGTAGTATGTATGTATAAAGAAGAAAAAAAAACCACGGTTAGGTGGTATACAATTATGGATGGACTGCCTGCCGAGTGCAGACACAGAGGTAGCCACAGCCGTGAACTACCGTACTGTGTCTTCTGCGACTGGATGATAAATTATATAAAAAATATATATATATCACTACTGCAGCCGGACAGGTATATATTATATATTATATAATGACGGACCTGCTGGACACTGTCTGTCAGCAGAATGAGTTTTATTTTTATAGAATAAAAAAAACAACAACACACAAGTGAAGTCACACGACGAGTGTTTAACTTTTTCAGGCAATCACAATATAAGTATACTACTAACTATACTGGTGGTCAGTGTGGTCAGGTCACTGGTCAGTCACACTGGCAGTGGCACTCCTGCAGCAAAAGTGTGCACTGTTTAATTTTAATATAATATTATGTACTCCTGGCTCCTGCTATAACCTATAACTGGCACTGCAGTGCTCCCCAGTCTCCCCCACAATTATAAGCTGTGTGAGCTGAGCAGTCAGACAGATATATAATATATATAGATGATGCAGCACACTGGGCTGAGCCTGAGCAGTGCACACAGATATGGTATGTGACTGAGTCACTGTGTGTATCGCTTTTTTCAGGCAGAGAACGGATATATTAAATAAACTGCACTGTCTGGTGGTCACTCACTATATAATATTATGTACTCCTGGCTCCTGCTATAACCTATAACTGGCACTGCAGTGCTCCCCAGTCTCCCCCACAATTATAAGCTGTGTGAGCTGAGCAGTCAGACAGATATATAATATATATAGATGATGCAGCACACTGGGCTGAGCCTGAGCAGTGCACACAGATATGGTATGTGACTGAGTCACTGTGTGTATCGCTTTTTTCAGGCAGAGAACGGATATATTAAATAAACTGCACTGTCTGGTGGTCACTCACTAGTAAACTCTCTGCACTCTCTACAATTCTACAGTACTCCTCCTAGTCCTAAGCTCCAGTAAATCTCTCTCTCTTATAATCTAAATGGAGAGGACGCCAGCCACGTCCTCTCCCTATCAATCTCAATGCATATGTGAAAATGGCGGCGACGCGCGGCTCCTTATATAGAATCCGAGTCTCGCGATAGAATCCGAGCCTCGCGAGAATCCGACAGCGTCATGATGACGTTCGGGCGCGCTCGGGTTAACCGAGCAAGGCGGGAAGATCCGAGTCGCTCGGATCCGTGTAAAAAAAGCTGAAGTTCGGGCGGGTTCGGATTCCGAGGAACCGAACCCGCTCATCTCTAATAGGCAGGTGTCCCCATTTTATACAGTGCGGCAGGCAACCCCATAGGCAGGTGTCCCCATTTTATACAGTGCGGCAGGCAACCCCATAGGCAGGTGTCCCCATTTTATACAGTGCGGCAGGCAACCCCATAGGCAGGTGTCCCCATTTTATACAGTGCAGCAGGCAACCCCATAGGCAGGTGTCCCCATTTTATACAGTGCGGCAGGCAACCCCATAGGCAGGTGTCCCCATTTTATACAGTGCGGCAGGCATCCCCATAGGCAGGTGTCCCCATTTTATACAGTGCGGCAGGCAACCCCATAGGCAGGTGTCCCCATTTTTACAGTGCAGCAGGCAACCCCATATGCAGGTGTCCCCATTTTATACAGTGCGGCAGGCAACCCCATAGGCAGGTGTCCCCATTTTATACAGTGCAGCAGGCAACCCCATATGCAGGTGTCCCCATTTTATACAGTGCGGCAGGCAACCCCATATGCAGGTGTCCCCATTTTATACAGTGCAGCAGGCAACCCTATATGCAGGTGTCCCCATTTTATACAGTGCGGCAGGCAGGTATCCCCATAGGCAGGTGTCCCCATTTTACACAGTGCGGCAGGCAGGTTTCAAGTGGGGGGGAAGGAAGAGGGAGAAAGAGAGAGAGGATACTTACATCTTCCCGCTCTTCGGTCCCGCCGCCTCACGTCCCTCGCGCCGGCCGCCTCCTCCTTCCATGCGTATCTCCTTATCTCCTCTCCCCAAGCGCTCCTGCTCGGGGGGCGGAGTTTCGCGGAATGACGCGTTTGCGTCGTGACGTCACGACGCAAACGCGTCATTCCGCGAAACTCCGCCCCCCGAGCAGGAGCGCTCGGGGAGAGGAGATAAGGAGTCACAAAGTGCCGCGGCGGGCGCCCCGTGCGGTTGCACGGCTCGCTCGCCGCTAGAAACGGCACTGCCGCCGCACACTGTCCGCCCCGTCTGACGGGCGTCATTCCTCCATCCTGCATGGCAGCGTCAGCTGCTGTGATCGCGGAGCATAGGTAAGCGTCCGGAGCCCTGTGGGCGGGCAGGCATGGTGTTTCCCTGGAGAGGTGCGGCGCGCGTCCTTAGGCTGCAGACGGAGGGAGCTCCGGCCCAGCAGCAATGTTGATTAGTGCGTGTCCCGTCCTGGCGCTGTCCCGCTGCACATGCTCCGCACCGCTTGCCGCTGAGCATGGCAGCCCTTGTCTGTATGCTGCAGATGCTGATCTAGCGGTGCCTGGGCTAGCGCCCTCTCCCTGGGGTGTGGGTGTTAGGCGGCAGGTATGGTGTGTAGGTGGGAGAGGAGCTGCGGGCGGCGACTCGCTGCCTGCAAGTACCCTCCATATCAGCGCTGTTCCCCTCCCTGCAGATAGTGTCAGTGGCCGTGGTGTACTTTTGCTACTGGTGGCCAGGGCCGGTGCTAGGGTGTTCGGCGCCCCCCTGCAAACTATGAATTTTGCGCCCTCCCATATTCCTTTGTTGTGCATCGGGAAAAGTGGTGTGGTGTCACAACTAAGGGGCATGGCCACACAATAGTACCCCCATTTAAAATTACGCCACAATGTAGCACAATCTTATTCATCTATACGTAATGCCCCACCCGTAGTAGTAGCGTCCTTATACGTAATGCCCCACCCGTAGTAGTAGCGTCCATATACGTAATACCCCCCCAATAGTAGTAGTGTCCTTATACATAATGCCCCCCCCAGTAGTAGTAGCAGTTATATGTAATGCTCCCCAACAGTAATAGTAGCGTCCTTATACATAATGCCCCCCTCAGTAGTAGTAGCATCCTTATACATAATGCCCCCCCAGTAGTAGTAGCATCCTTATACATAATGTCCCCCCAGTAGTAGTAGCGTCCTAATACATAATGCCCCCCCAATAGTAGTAGTGTCCTTATACATAATGCCCCCCCAGTAGTAGTAGCAGTTATATGTAATGCCCCACAACAGTAATAGTAGCATCCTTATACGTAATGCCCCCCCAGTAGTAGTAGCAGTTATATGTAATGCCCCCCAACAGTAATAGTAGCGTCCTTATATGTAATGCCACCCCTGTAGTAGTAGCATCCTTATACATAATGTGCCCCCAGTAGTAGTACCGTCCTTATACATAATGCCCCCCCAGTAGTAGTAGCATCCTTACATGTAATGCCCTCCCAGTAGCAGTAGCACCGTCCTTATACATAATGCCCCCCAGAAGTAATAGAGTCCTTCTACATAATGCCCCCCCCAGTAGTAGCGTCCTTATATGTAATGCCCCCCAGTATTAGTAGCCTCCTTATACGTAATGTCCCCCTATAGTAGTAGCGTCCTTATACGTAATGCCCCCCCATAGTAGTAGCGTCCTTATACGTAATGCGCCCCCCTATAGTAGTAGCGTCCTTATATGTAATGCCCCCCCATAGTAGTAGCGTCCTTATACGTAATGCCCCCCTATAGTAGTAGCGTCCTTATACGTAATGCCCCCCCATAGTAGTAGCGTCCTTATACGTAATGCCCCCCCCATAGTAGTAGCGTCCTTATACGTAATGCCCCCCCTATAGTAGTAGCGTCCTTATACGTAATGCCCCCTATAGTAGTAGCGTCATTATACGTAATGCCCCCCCTATATTAGTAGCGTTCTTATACGTAATGCCCCCCTATAGTAGTAGCGTCCTTATACGTAATGCCCCCCCTATAGTAGTAGCGTCCTTATACGTAATGCCCCCCTATAGTAGTAGCGTCCTTATACGTAATGCCCCCCCTATATTAGTAGCATCCTTGCATGTAATGGCCCCCCCAGCAGTGGCGTTCATAAAGTGCGCACACACAGACATGCCTCACACACACAAAATTCACACATATATACAAACACACACACCCCACCATATATACACACACACACACACACACACACACACACACACACAATATACACACACACACCCACTATATATACACACACACACACACACACACACACACACACACCCACTATATACACACACGCACACACATTTCTCTCTCACCCTCCACTTACCAAGTCTGGCTGGCCGTCACTGCAATGCTGATTCCACCACTGTTCAGCTGTCTGGGCCCGTGTAGCTCCGCCCCTCTATTCCGTGTAGCTCCACCCCTCGTGACACCGTAGCCCCGCCTCCTTTCCGGGACCCGCTCTGCACAGCACACAGCCTGCTGTCACAGGTGATTGGGGGGGGGGGGGGAGGACAGGCAGAGCAGCCGGCAGCTAGTGGCCATCCTCACCTCCTATACTGTAAGGTAGGGTCTTGCACCTGACTGCTGCTGGCGCTGGGTATGGGGTAGCTCCCTGCAGCAGATGCAGTTGACTCCGCCCAGCTCTGTGACTCCGCCCAGCGTTACGAGCACAGAGTCACAGATTAAGGCAAATATATAGGAGATATATATATATATATATATATATATATTGGCCTATTGCCATTAAAGTGATTACCATATAAGCTCCGATTTCAGCCTGCTGAGTGCCGCCTGCATCTGTCTATATATTTGGTGGTATTTGATATCCCACGAGGAGGGCACTGCAGCATTTTACCACACGTTGATCTGAGTGCATGACTTTTGGTAGCATATGTATGTGTGTGTGTGTGTGTAAATACAGCACTGGTCAAGTACCCATAAAAGTAGCCCCCGTCACACCCCCACAACCCCTACACAGTAGGCCCTTCGAAAATTTCAGCTCCAGGCCCATAAGGACCTTAATCTGGCACTGTATGGATTCGTACCCACCAACAAATTCAATATCCTTGATTGGAAAATAGACCAATGTCATCTTTTCCGTAAGCTTAAATTACGTGAATTCTTTGAAGATAAAGAACCAATGGTGCTAAGTACAGAGAGGACGAGATTCAAACCGAAGTCCTCATTTGAACCACAGTCGTTCAATCCCTCTATAAATGGTTTCATGAGGGCATTGGATGTACAGGTGATATCGGGTCAGAAACACTCAGATAGATACAAGAATAATTTATCACCATCTGAATGGCATGCACTTAAGCAATTAGGTAGTTATACCGATATTGTTATCAGACCCTCCGACAAGGGAGGAGGGGTTGTCGTGATGGATGTGGATAGGTACTGCGCAGATATTTACAGACAGCTCTCAGTGGACTCTGTATACAAATTATTACAACAGGATCCTACGGACGATTACAAAGCAGAAATTGATGGAATATTGGATGAAGCTCTCAGAATGGGTCAAATTGATACAGGAACCTGTTCTTTTTTGAAGACAGATCACCCTAGGATACCCATTCTATATACACTTCCTAAGGTCCACAAATGCCGCACGAATCCACCAGGCAGACCCATCATATCCGCACGCGACTCATTATACAGCAATATATCTACCTACCTGGACCATTATCTACAGCCCTGTGTACAAGCTGGTAAGACCTATTTAAAGGACACCACTGATCTACTTTTACAATTGAATGAATTGGATGATGTGCCTCCCAACACCTGGCTATGTACTTTAGACATAACAAGTCTTTATACAAATATACCACACTGTGAAGGTCTTGCTGCAGTTGCAGATCTCCTGACAGATAACACTCTTTACAAAGGCCCTGACTTGTCTCTCTACTTGAAACTATTGGAGCTGGTGCTTCATAGGAACTATTTCTACTTCAACAATCAATACTATGTACAAGTATCGGGATGTGCCATGGGATCTCCTGTCGCACCGACATATGCGAATGCATACATGGCTCTCCTCGAAAAACAATTTTTCTTCACTCGGGATGTTCGCGATAAGGTGGTATATTATACTAGATATATCGACGATGTCCTATTACTGTGGCAGGGGAGTTATGAGGATTTTCATCTACTCATGGACAGTATCAATAATCAAGATACACCTATTAAGTTCACCTTTCAAATGAGTCTTGAAGAGCTTCCGTTTCTGGACGTTCAACTTAGCTTAAAAAATGGCAGAATTGCCACCAAAATTTATACAAAGCCGACCGATCGAAACACGATTCTTCATGCTGATAGCTTCCATCCACAGGCTACCATTAAAAGTTTGCCCTTTTCACAGCTTCTCAGGGTAAAGAGAATTACGAGCAACAGAGAGGAGCTGGAATCTGGTATGGAGTCAATGGTAGCTAAATTTCAGAACAGAGGTTATTCAAACATGTTGCTGCAACAAGCTAAGAACAAGGTAGAACTGATCCCCAGAGACGAGACCCTGAAACCAAAATCCTCCACACACGGAGAAGACATCATACATTGGGTCCAAAAATTCAACACCAGATCCAAAACTATACAAAACACTATGAAGTCACTATGGCCAATCGTTCAAGGGGACAAGGATCTTAAATGTCTGAAAAAGACCAGAATCATGCCTTGCTACAAAAGAGGCAAGAATATTAGGGATTGGACAGTCCATTCGGACATTACAAAACAACTTAGTATTCATCAAGGTACACAATTCAAGAAGAATGGCTGTTTCCAATGCCCTAACTGTACCACCTGCAGACATATGATAGTAGGACAATTCTTCAATCATCCATACTCAGGGCGTAAATACAGGATTCGACACCCACTTACCTGCACAAGTTCTTATGTAGTTTACTTGATTAAGTGCCCATGTGGACTTTGCTACATAGGAAAAACTATAAGGCCCTTTAAAGAACGGATGGCCTTACACAGAACAGCAATACGAGCAGCGATCAATGGTAAAACATCTGATCAGCCGGTGGCAAGACATTTCGCCGAGATGCGTCACAATATGTCTAACCTTAGACATATGATAATAGATCAGATCCCAGATGATGGCAGGCGTGGGGATCGCCACAAGAAACTTTTATGTTTGGAATCCAAATGGATTCATATTCTGGACACAGTTAGCCCTCGTGGTCTAAATGAACAGCTCAACCTGAGTGTTTTTCTGTAATGCACCTTGATTATATTCTATTCCATATTTCTCACATGATTCTTACATGTAATTCTTCTGGTCACATTGATATTTTAGATAACGATGATGATATATAATAATTTTTTTCAAATGTTTATGTGACCAGATAAGATTTGCTCCTATTAATAACGTTCTTGTGAGCATTATGGCTCCCAATACCAGTCTTACAGTGATGGACAGTTTAATGTAATTTTAAGCATTCACGTTTTTCTATGCAATTTGTATTACACAGTGGTGATTCAGTGTGTTCTGTTTACAGTGTGCCGTAGCGCCGTGTCTCCATAGCAACCGTGTCTGCAACGGAGACAGGAAGTCACGGACGCGGAACTTCCGGCGGGAGCAGCGGGGACGCGTGGTGGACCGGCGCGAACGGCCCTGTCTCTGCAGGACTTAAAAGGTAATCTTTTTACTGTATTCTTGTTTGTCTCTTCTGCCTGACGATGGGCAATTAAAGCCCGAAACGTTGCAAGTCTCTCTGTTTACAAGAGTTGTTCTTTTGGAGTTACATACCACGAGTGCCCTGATTTGTTTGCTATATATATATATATATATATATATATATATATATATATATATATTGGCCTATTGCCATTAAAGTGATTACCATATAAGCTCCGATTTCAGCCTGCTGAGTGCCGCCTGCATCTGTCTATATATTTGGTGGTATTTGATATCCCACGAGGAGGGCACTGCAGCATTTTACCACACGTTGATCTGAGTGCATGACTTTTGGTAGCATATGTATGTGTGTGTGTGTGTAAATACAGCACTGGTCAAGTACCCATAAAAGTAGCCCCCGTCACACCCCCACAACCCCTACACAATAGGCCCTTCGAAAATTTCAGCTCCAGGCCCATAAGGACCTTAATCTGGCACTGTATGGATGGATAGTATACTTGACGACACAGAGGTAGGTAGAGCAGTGGACTACTGTACCGTACTGCTATATATTACATACTGGTGGACAGCAAACTGTGCAAAACTGAAATGCACCACAGGTATGGATGGCTAGTATACTTGACGACACAGAGGTAGGTAGAGCAGTGGCCTACTGTACCATACTGCTATATAGTATATACTGGTGGTCAGCAAACTGTGCAAAACTGAAATGCACCACAGGTATGGATCAATAGTATACTTGACAACACAGAGGTAGGTAGAGCAGTGGACTACTGCACCGTACTGCTATATATTATATACTGGTGGACAGCAAACTGTGCAAAACGGAAATGCACCACAGGTATGGATGGATACTAGTATACTTGACGACACAGAGGTAGGTAGAGCAGTGGCTTTCTGTACCGTACTGCTATATAGTATATACTGGTGGTCAGCTAACTGTGCAAAACTGAAATGCACCACAGGTATGGATGGATGGTATACTTGACGACACAGAGGTAGGTAGAGCAGTGGCCTTCTGTACCGTACTGCTATATAGTATATACTGGTGGTCAGCAAACTGTGCAAAACTGAAATGCACCATAGGTATGGATGGATAGTATACTTGACGACACAGAGGTAGGTAGAGCAGTGGACTACTGTACCGTACTGCTATATATTATATACTGGTGGACAGCAAACTGTGCAAAACTGAAATGCACCACAGGTATGGATGGATACTAGTATACTTGACGACACAGAGGTAGGTAGAGCAGTGGCCTACTGTACCATAATGCTATATAGTATATACTGGTGGTCAGCAAACTGTGCAAAACTGAAATGCACCATAGGTATGGATGGATAGTATACTTGACGACACAGAGGTAGGTAGAGCAGTGGCCTTCTGTACCGTACTGCTATATAGTGTATACTGGTGGTCAGAAAACTGTGCAAAACTGAAATGCACCACAGGTATGGATGGATAGTATACTTGACGACACAGAGGTAGGTAGAGCAGTGGACTACTGTACCGTACTGCTATATATATCGTTATACTGGTGGTCAGCAAAATTCTGCACTGTCCTCCTACTATATACTACAATGCAGCACAGATATGGAGCGTTTTTCAGGCAGAGAACGTATAATACTGGTGGTCACTGGTCAGCAAAACTCTGCACTGTCCTCCTACTATATAATACTGCTGGTCCCCAGTCCCCACAATTAAGCAATTAGCACACTGAGCACAGATATTTGCAGCACACTGAGCACAGTCAGATATGGAGCGTTTTTCAGGCAGAGAACGTAGATATTTGCACTTGCAGCACACTGAGCACAGATATTTGCAGCACACTGAGCACAGATATTTGCAGCACAATTTGCAGCCCACTGAACATAGAAACTGAGAGGACGCCAGCCACGTCCTCTCACGATCATCTCCAATGCACGAGTAAAAAATGGCGGCGACGCACGGCTCCTTATATAGAATATGAATCTCGCGAGAATCCGACCGCGGGATGATGACATTCAGGCGCGCTCGGGTTAACCGAGCAAGGCGGGAGGATCCGAGTCTGCCTCGGACCCGTGTAAAATGGGTGAAGTTCGGGGGGGGTTTGGATCCCGAGGATCCGAACCCGCTCATCACTAGATAAAAGCACTGGTAAAGTGATAAACGGCAGATATGTTTGTCCCAGGTTTTGGACCTATGTGATTTAAACCCCCTCTTAAAAGCCGGATTAGGGGTCATGGGGCTATGGATTTGGGAGAGAAGGAAGGGTTCTACCCATAAAGCTAATTTTGTGTTTTTAGACCTTCAGTCTGAGAGGTGTGACACCACATCTGTGTCACCCCCATCTGTCTACCCCTCCCCTTTAGAATGTAAGCTCTCACGAGTAGTGCCCTCTTCCCTCATGTGCTTATCCTTTTCTTACTTTAATAATCTTCAACTGCACCAAATCCAGGAGTCTTCTGCCGCCTTATACTTATTTCAGCGTCATCTGCTGATGTAGCTATGTTTATTTACCCTGTACTTGTCCTATATTGTCATCAACTGTAAGTTGCTGTTTCCCTGTTTTTGATTATTTGTTTATGTACTCTCTAAGTGGGTGCTGCGGAACCCTTGTGGCACCATATAAATAAAGGATGATAATAATAATAATAATAATAATAAATGAGAGCAGGGTAATTAGTTCTCCACGAGGCTGATATAAACTGTGTCAGGGCTTGGCTCAGGGTCTCACTACCTGGAAAAACAGAGAGCAGGCCTGTTATGAGACACTGTGATTTACTGACTGTAAGTACTGGGCATATGCCTGTGTTTGTTTGTGGGCCATTAGGTCCTACCTGTTAGGTTCCTGGTGCTCAGAACAAGGGAGATGTTCATGAAGTGAGTCCAGAGCACCAGGACGTAACGCTGGGAAAGGGGAATGGAAAGGGGATAGCCCCTGGCGCCCTAACTCTGTTGTCTCACCCGTGCTATCGGAAATCCCTTGCGAGACTATGGTTTCTTGAGCCCTTGGCAGCCACGTTTGAAGGGCGGATTATGTCTGCCCAACTCCGGTGCCCCCCGGTCTTAATGAGAGACAAAGGGAAATCCGAGGCAGAATGATAACAAGAGGACCTCTAACTAAGCAAACAGGCCAGGGGCAACAAGCTAACTAAAAACCTAAAGTATGTGCGGAGAAACCGCCAAAGGAAAAGAACAACAAAGGAAATGCTGATCACACGCCGACACAATACCTTTGTGTACTTTGTGGAGGACAGGCAGAATCCCAAACGACAGACCGGTGGACACCAGGAAGCCAGAAGACTTGACCAGGGACAGGCAAAGCCACTGGAACTCAGGGCAGGAACGCCTCACAGCAGGACACGGGATCAGACACAGGAATCGACACAGGGACTGACACAGGAATCAACACAGGGACTGACAGGAACCAGCTCAAACTTCAAGCAGACTGCAAACCAAGGAATATCACCAGCATCTGTGAATTGCAAACAGCCAGCATATAACAGAGAGGCCTAATTAATAATCCCATGCAGCTGCCTTGTTGCATGACTCTAAACTGACAAGATGCAATTAGCAGCCAGGTGAGGCTGAACACATGGGAACAAGCTGCAATTACACAGACTCACCAGCGGCAGCAGACAAGAGTATTCTAAAACAGAGCAACGGGAAATCCTGGCATGCAAGACAACTTTATAAACATAAAATAGGAATGAACCACTACCTGTGGTTCATAACAGTATCCCCTCCTTAAGGGTGAGCTCCGAGCACCCCATGACACCCACGGGGAACATAAACAGAAGTATAACATAAAATACAGAACAAAAATGCAAAACAGGAATGAGCCACAGCCGTGGCTCATAACATTACCCCCCCTTGAGGAGGGGTCAAAAGACCCCAAAATTCAGACTATCCAGAACAAGGTATACAAAAAAAAAACCTGAAACACTGGTCTAACAGACAAGAAAACAAAAAACAAGCTGTAGCAACAACTTGTAACAGTGCCCTCCCCTTGCTGGTGGCCACTGGACACAAGACAAGGGGGAAAAAAATCTCTCTTTTTTTTTTTTATCAAGGCAAGAGTCAAAAATTATTTATTTTTCTTCTTCTTCTTTTTACAAAGCTCTTTAGGTCTGACCAAGGTAATTCCCCAAACATTGTCTGAACTGATGGTACCACCCAGCAAGGCTGCGTTCAAATCAGAGACAGGTCTCTTACCCTTGGGAGCTGAACTTTCTGGTAAAGTACTATTTTTAGAAGAAGAAGTCAAAAAAGCACATCCTGCAGTCAAAACAACGGGCTGGGACTCTTGTGCCGAGTTTACAGTATTTGGTGGACTCTCAGCAGACAAGACGGGTGACTTAGAGGAACCTGAACCAATTTCTTTGGAACCATATCTTTTAATAATTGCATCACTGAATGCTGGGGGATCCTGAAGAATGGGATCTTCAGCTTTCATTAGGCTGGTCGCCCACTCAAAAGGCTCTCCTCTAAAAGAATAAATAAGATAAAGCACAAGGTTCTCTGAAGTGATGCCCAGAAATGGTCTAGACAACATAATAATGTAATAGTGTTTGTAAAGTGCCAAAAATTGGGCTAAGTCCCCATCAAAGATTATGGATGTTGAGATACCAGAGTCAGGATCTGTTTCCTTCCCATCTGACTGACTGGAGTGCTTTGCTAGGACCTGGTCACTATTGACCTTACTCGAGGCTGAGACTCTCTGAACCACACCCGGGGCAGTGACTTTCTGAACCCCACCCGGGGCAGTGACTTTCTGAACCCCACCCGGGGCAGTGACTTTCTGAACCCCACCCGGGGCAGTGACTTTCTGAACCCCACCCGGGGCAGTGGCCTCCGGGAACCCCGCTGGGGCAGTGGCCTCCGGGAACCCCGCTGGGGCAGTGGCCTCCGAGAACCCCGCTGGGGCAGTGGCCTCCGAGAACCCCGCTGGGGCCAGCACCTCGGATTCTTTTACTGGGACCGGGCCGTTGGCCTCCCTGACTGGGATCGGGCCATCGGCCTCCCTCTCTGAGTCGATAATTATCGAAAGTTCTCCCGGGACTATGACTTCCGGGACTTTTGCTGAAGCAATAACGTTCAGATCCTCCACTAATGCTATGCTTCTTAGGTTCTTTCCTGGGGAAGCGACTTCTAGACCCTTCTTTGGGGCTGCGTCTCTCGAGACCCCACTTGGGGATATTACTTCAAAGATCCCTTCTGGGGTTTTGCTTCTCGAGTTCCCCTCAAGAACTATGGTTTTAGAGACCCTTTCTAGGGTTGCGCTTTTCAAGTCCCTACCTGGGGTAACAGCTTCTGAGACCCCTTCCGGTATGGACACCTGAACTATAATATTTGATGTCCCTCTATAAGCTAGGGCATCGGGTACCTCTCCAGCACTCTGGGCATCGGGTACCGCTCCAGCACTCTGGGCATCGGGTACCGCTCCAGCACTCTGGGCATCGGGTACCGCTCCAGCACTCTGGGCATTGGGTACCGCTCTAGCACTCTGGGCATCGGGTACCGCTCCAGCACTCTGGGCATCGGGTACCACTCCAGGACCCTGGGCTACGGGCACCACTCCAGGACCCTGGGCTACGGGCACCACTCCAGGACCCTGGTCTACGGGCACCACTCCAGGACCCTGGGCATCGGGCACCACTCCAGGACCCTGGGCATCGGGCACCACTCCAGGAACCTGGGCATCGGGCACCACTCCAGGAACCTGGGCATCAGGCACCACTCCAGGAACCTGGGCATCAGGCACCACTCCAGGGACTTGCAACTCTGCTTCCACAGGAACCTCAAGAGAGGAGAGAAACATTCTCTTTTGATTCCTGAATCTATAATGGGGCTTCCTTGCCCAAGGACCCCAATTATAGGACAGAGAGCTTTTTTGTGTGGGTTGTGTGACAAGTACCTCTGCCACAGTAGAGACAGGAGTAGGTCATGACTCAACTTGGCCAGAGGGCAAGACTCGTCACCACACTTTGGCTTGCGCAACTCACAGGTCTGCAGATAATGGCCTAAACCCCCACAATATAGGCATAAGTTTAAGTTTCTGCGACACAGACGCTCCTCTTCTGAGAGCCTGGGCCGCAGAAAACTTTTAAACCTTTTCTCTTCAATTAAACCAGAGGATTCTCTTGTCACCATACTGTGAACAAGAGTCTCTTTAGAGATAGATGTACTCTCAACGACTTCTGGCAAAATGAGCAAGATTTTAGTCAGAAGGTTTTGCAGTTGCTTTAGGGATTGCTGCAAAACTTCTAGTCGCTCTGGTCTCAAAGCACTGAATACAGAGTTCAGGGCTGCGAGAGATGCCTGCAGGGCTTGCATAGTAGACATAGGAGGATTTAAAACTAGACAAGACAAGACAAGGCAAGACAAGGCAAGGCAAGACAAGGCAAGACAAGGCAAGACTAAATTTTGCTAAACAAAACAAGACTTTTTTTTTTTTAAAACACCGGACTGGATTCTAAACACCGGACTGGATTCTAAACACCGGACTGGATTCTAAACACCGGACTGGATTCTAAACTAGACACTGGACTGGGCCAAAAAAGAAAAAAAGTTTTATTTCTTCTTTGTGGTATGGCTGGTGATAATGTTAGGTTCCTGGTGCTCAGAACAAGGGAGATGTTCATGAAGTGAGTCCAGAGCACCAGGACGTAACGCTGGGAAAGGGGAATGGAAAGGGGATAGCCCCTGGCGCCCTAACTCTGTTGTCTCACCCGTGCTATCGGAAATCCCTTGCGAGACTATGGTTTCTTGAGCCCTTGGCAGCCACGTTTGAAGGGCGGATTATGTCTGCCCAACTCCGGTGCCCCCCGTTCTTAATGAGAGACAAAGGGAAATCCGAGGCAGAATGATAACAAGAGGACCTCTAACTAAGCAAACAGGCCAGGGGCTACAAGCTAACTAAAAACCTAAAGTATGTGCGGAGAAACAGCCAAAGGAAAAGAACAACAAAGGAAATGCTGATCACACGCTGACACAATACCTTTGTGTACCGGCGGTGACAGCATAAGCAGAACCCTCTGCAAAACACCAGGGACAGAAACAATAATGGAATACAGCGGCCTAGGCCAACGGACGCGGGAGAGCCGCTACTCACGGAACCGGTACGAATACTGGCAAACGGACAGGAACTTCTAATGCTGCCGACACAGACTCTCAGAACTGGAGGAAAGGCAGAATCCCAAACGACAGACCGGTGGACACCAGGAAGCCAGAAGACTTGACCAGGGACAGGCAAAGCCACTGGAACTCAGGGCAGGAACGCCTCACAGCAGGACACGGGATCAGACACAGGAATCGACACAGGGACTGACACAGGAATCAACACAGGGACTGACAGGAACCAGCTCAAACTTCAAGCAGACTGCAAACCAAGGAATATCACCAGCATCTGTGAATTGCAAACAGCCAGCATATAACAGAGAGGCCTAATTAATAATCCCATGCAGCTGCCTTGTTGCATGACTCTAAACTGACAAGATGCAATTAGCAGCCAGGTGAGGCTGAACACATGGGAACAAGCTGCAATTACACAGACTCACCAGCGGCAGCAGACAAGAGTATTCTAAAACAGAGCAACGGGAAATCCTGGCATGCAAGACAACTTTATAAACATAAAATAGGAATGAACCACTACCTGTGGTTCATAACACTACCACTCTGAGAGAGGTGATCTACTGTATTATGTTCAGTTAGTATCCAAACAGGCTAGGATTTATTTTTATATTTTGTTTTATACTGCACAATAAAACTAGCCACGGCTAGATTGCATGAAAAACCCTGGACTGGTGTGGTGTTTTCCTAGCTGATGAGTGTTTGGAAGTGCCCAGCTCAGGAGATCTTGATCTCCTAACAATAGACTCGTTTTACACATTATTACTTGAAGTAATCTCTACAGTTTGTTTTACTGAATAAAAACACCCAAATGAATAATTATATTTGCATACCAAATCACCTGCATCCATGTTATCTGAGAAACAAAAATATCTATGCATAAAACAGCTATACCCAGCTATTTACACCGACATCCAAAATGAAACTTTAATTCAGTATGAATAACCAAGAGCCAAATTACTGTATGATCTCAAAGGAGAAAAAAAATATTATACATACTGTGTATGCAAATTAAAAACAGTCTCAGCTGTATTAGTATAAATGTAGTGAAGCATTATAATTCAGTCATCAAATAGCATATCATAAGTTATATTACATAAATGCAGCATATGTCCTGAATTATCTGTTTTAAAATGATGGGCTGCTTATTCTGTGCACACCCCATGATGATAGCATAAGCTGCATAGCTTTACAACATCAATGGCAGGAATTCAATTGTTGGTCTCCCCGGCTGCCACTAGATGGCGCCCACTGGAGCAATTCAATTGTTGCTCAGTTCGGGCACACATGCAGCCGGGAAGACACATTTCAGCTCCTCCTGAGGTGCAAACTGAAATATGCGTAAACTCCGTGGTTTGGGCGCAAACGGGCTGTACTCTAGACGGGTTTAGCCAATCTGCGCGGCTAAACCCAGTACTAATGGGTGCGCATACAGGGCATGCGCGCCGGATGGAGGCAACAATTGTATAGGCCCAGTGGGCATCCAATACATTTGGGCACCCACAAAACAACTGAATTGGCCCCAAAGTGTGTCCAAGTGTGCAGGCCCCTGGGCCCAAACCTGTGATACAAACTACTGTCTTGTAGAACGTTATGATCCACCCAATCTAATACTATGCTGGCCATAATACATATTTCATTACTACACAGCGCTGTAGCAGCGTGATTATGTCCCCTGTGCTCACGGCTGTTTCTTTCTATGGGCTTAATTGACTCCCCACACAACCCCGCCCCGCCGGTCAGAACTGCAGCAGCCGCAGATAGCACCCCCCCAAAAAAACCCACCACAAACACACACCCTCCAGGGGTAGGGGTCACGTTGCATTGGTTTGCCCAGGGGCCTACAGTGCTGCTAAGACAGCCCTGCCTGTGATGGCCCTATTCCTAGAACCAGAGCCGGCCCTAAGCATAGGCAAACTAAGCAAATGCCTAGGGCATTTGGTATGCCTAGGGGCACAAGCGGCTTCTGCTGATTAAAATGATATGTGGCATGCCTATTTTCTGTGTGTGACTGCTGCTATATCTGCATAGGAAATGCTACGTCACAGTGTATCCCTGGAAATCACTGTAATGTAGCATTTTGTATACCGCATATCATTTTAATCAGCAGAAGCAGCTTGTGGATCAGTGACATAGCAATGCAAACAAGACACATTTTCGTCAAAAAGGCGCCCGATGTAAGCAGAGCTGCCACCTGACTCATGCCAGGCATCTCCTGCTGCATGGCGTATTGAGATAAGATGTAAGAGGACACATCTGTATCCAAGCAGATGCAGAGGTCACAGTGTTAGCGGCCATGCGAGTTCTGTGTACAGGTGAGTTGGTTGTGCAGTAGTATTCAGCATATGTATAAGGGGCATTATGTGTGTCATGTGAATAAATGCATTAATAATGTGCAGCATATGTGTAAGAGGCACTATGTCATTATGTGTATAAGGGCATTAATAATATGTGTCATATGTGCAATGGGCACTATGTGTGTCATTAGGTGTATAAGGGCATTAATAATGTGCGGCATATGTGTGAGGGGCACTATGTGTGTCATTATGTGTATAAGAGCTGTAATGTCCACCCACAAACAAACACATGACATTTACGGTGCCGAAAACTTGAACTAAATTGTGGGGTGCTAGTGTGAATCAGGTTCGGGTGATCAGAGCGGCAGACCTGCTTTACCTCTCAGACACAATGACAACACAAACATAATATAGTATCCAACTCCATTTTATTATCCTAACAAAATTTACAAGTGGCAGTTAAACAGGAAACTGGCGCACAATTGAAGCAGGCTGGTTATGGCTTCTAAATAACAGTCTCAGGTAACCAGCGTTAGCAATACAGGTAGCAGGTAAGCAAGTAACTGGTGCACAATTGAAGCAGGCTGGTTATGGCTTCTATATAATAGTCTCAGGTAACCAGCGTCAGCAATACAGGTAGCAGGTAAGCAGGAACTTGTGCACGATTAAAGCAGGCTGGTTATGGCTATTAAACGACAGTCTCAGGTAACCAGCGTCAGCAATACAGGTAGCAGGTAAGCAGGAACTTGTGCACGATTAAAGCAGGCTGGTTATGGCTATTAAACGACAGTCTCAGGTAACCAGCGTCAGCAATACAGGTAGCAGGTAAGCAGGAACTTGTGCACGATTAAAGCAGGCTGGTTATGGCTATTAAACGACAGTCTCAGGTAACCAGCGTTAGCAATACAAGTAGCAGGTAAGCAGGTAACTTGTGCACAATTAAAGCAGGCTGGTTATGGCTACTAAACAACAGTCTCAGGTAACCAGCGTCGACAATACAGGTAGCAGGTAAGTAGGAACTTGTGCACAAATAAAGCAGGCTGGTTATGGCTTCTAAATAACAGTCTCAGGTAACCAGCGTCTCCAATACAGGTAGCAGGTAAGCATGAACTTGTGCACAATTAAAGCAGGCTGGTTATGGCTTCTAAATAACAGTCTCAGGTAACCAGCGTCAGCAATACAGGTAACAGGTAAGTAGAAACTGGTGCACAATTAAAGCAGGCTGGTTATGGCTTCTAAATAACAGTCTCAGGTAACCAGCGTCAGCAATACAGGTAGCAGGTAAGCAGGAACTTGTGCACGATTAAAGCAGGCTGGTTATGGCTATTAAACGACAGTCTCAGGTAACCAGCGTTAGCAATACAGGTAGCAGGTAAGCAGGAACTTGTGCACAATTAAAGCAGGCTGGTTATGGCTTCTAAATAATAGTCTCAGGTAACCAGCGTCAGCAATACAGGTAGTAGGTAAGCAGGAACTTGTGCACAATTAAAGCAGGCTGGTTATGGCTTGTTAACAACAGTCTCAGGTAACCAGCGTTCCTTAGTAGCGGATAAATGCATTAACATTAGCTTTCACACTGCTGGGCGGAGCTTGCAATAAAAGAACTATCAGTACCAGCATTCCTTAATAGCAGATAAATGCATTAACATTAGCTTTTACACTGCTGGGCGGAGCTTGCATAAAAAAACTATCAGTATCAGCAATCCTTAATAGCGCATAAATGCTTTAACCTTAGCTTTTACACTGCTGGGCGGAGCTTGCATAAAAAGAACTATCAGTACCAGCATTCCTTAATAGCAGATAAATGCATTAACATTAGCTTTCACACTGCTGGGCGGAGCTTGCAATAAAAGAACTATCAGTACCAGCATTCCTTAATAGCAGATAAATGCATTAACATTAGCTTTCACACTGCTGGGCGGAGCTTGCATAAAAAAAGAACTATCAGTACCAGCATTCCTTAATAGCAGATAAATGCATTAACATTAGCTTTCACACTGCTGGGCGGAGCTTGCATAAAAAAAAAACTATCAGTACCAGCATTCCTTAATAGCAGATAAATGCATTAACATTAGCTTTCACACTGCTGGGCGGAGCTTGCATAAAAAAAAAGAACTATCAGTACCAGCATTCCTTAATAGCAGATAAATGCATTAACATTAGCTTTCACACTGCTGGGCGGAGCTTGCATAAAAAGAACTATCAGTACCAGCATTCCTTAATAGCAGACAAATGCATTAACATTAGCTTTCACACTGCTGGGCGGAGCTTGCATAAAAAGAACTATCAGTACCAGCATTCCTTAATAGCAGACAAATGCATTAACATTAGCTTTCACACTGCTGGGCGGAGCTTGCATAAAAAGAACTATCAGTTCCAGCATTCCTTAATAGCAGATAAATGCATTAACATTAGCTTTCACACTGCTGGGCGGAGCTTGCATAAAAAATAACTATCAGTACCAGCATTCCTTAATAGCAGATAAATGCATTAACATTAGCTTTCACACTGCTGGGCGGAGCTTGCATAAAAAGAACTATCAGTACCAGCATTCCTTAATAGCAGATAAATGCATTAACATTAGCTTTCACACTGCTGGGCGGAGCTTGCATAAAAAGAACTAGCAGTACCAGCATTCCTTAATAGCAGATAAATGCATTAACATTAGCTTTCACACTGCTGGGCGGAGCTTGCATAAAAAGAACTAGCAGTACCAGCATTCCTTAATAGCAGATAAATGCATTAACATTAGCTTTCACACTGCTGGGCGGAGCTTGCATCAAAGAACTATCACCGCAGCACTTACCAAGGGGTGTCTACACTCCTACCCCCTACCAAACAATCCCAGATGTGGGTACCAATATATAAGGGCAGTCTACCCCCTTTTACAACATTCCCAAAACAAATATGCGGGGCACATACAAATGAGGGGAGCGCAACCCCTAATTATCTAAACTTTGCGGGGGTACTATCATGAGGGGAGCACACCCCTTTTATTACATAAGATGTTCCCAATTGCAGAGTTTATGCAGCGGAAGGGGTTAAATATCGGACACAGGGGATCTTAGGGGTGTCTACACCCTTTTTCAAATACTATGTCCCCTATTAGCAGAGTTTTTGCAGCAGAGGGCACAACAGGGGCAGAGTATGGCAGCGGAAGGGCGATCAGGGTCTCACCACCTGCTGCGGCGCTTCTGCCACCTCCGATCGGCTCCCATATCTTCTTCACTACTTCTGCCGGCGCTGTCCTCTTCTGCTCCGGTCCCCACTGTCCTCTCACTAATCTCGCTCTGCTCCTGTGCAGCAGGCTCCGGTCCGCGCCATCATCTCCCAGTAAGGTCTTCTTAGTCTCCGGTCGCGACGCCCCAGGGGTCTTCTTCCCGCACCCTCCAGTCTGCGCCGTCACATCTCAGCAACCAGGGGTCCTCGCCAGGGGTCTTCTTCCCGGGGTCGTCCTTCGCGGTGCCTGCGCGCTTCTCATCTGCCGCTCCTTGGAATCCAGGGGACGGATGTCATCACTGCTCTGCTGGACGGGCTGCGGTTCCTCCGGCCCAGCGCTCCAGTCTCTCAGCAGCGGCGGCTCTTCTCCGCACTCCATCCCCGCTGGCACTGACGCGGCCAGCTCTTCTCCTCAGGCAGGGTCTCCGGCATTCTTCTGGCACTGGTGCTCCGGTCGCTGGTTCTCCCCTCGGCTTCTTCTCTGCGCAGACGGTCCTCACACACTGGCAGGCAGCTCCTGGGGCTACATGGCGACACCTTCCCCAGGTAATCTTCCCATTCCTCCAGGGCTCCTCTGGCAGCGATCCTCCCAGCGCTGCATACTCCAGTCTTCAGGCTCTGGACACTACATGGCTCCACTTCCCCAGGTACATATTCCCATTCCTCCAGGGGCTCTCTTCTCCTGTGCTGTGAGGCTTCTTTTAAGGGTCCTGGTGCTCCTCCACCTCCCCTCTCCTCTATGATGACTGGCTCCCGGGGCCCCAGCAACAGACTACCCCCTGGTCACTCTGCCCTACAACCCAGGGGACCCAATCAGCTGGGGACATGTTTCCCAGACTTTTTATGTTGCTGGGTAAGAAGTGACAGGACCAGAGAATTGGCGGCAAAATCCCTGTCCCAATCTGACAGGGTCACATAAAGTTCAGCCCACGATCTACTCTGGGACTTGTAGTTCCACAATGTAAACAAAAACAAAAAAAATCACAAGGGGATCTCCATGGTGCAATAGCTTCAGGGTATTACAGAGCATTAATAATGTGCATCATATGTGTAAGGGGCATTACTATATGGTATTTTGTGTATAACTGCATTACTAATGTGTAGCATTATGTGTATAAGGGGCTCTACTGTGTGGCGTAACGTATAGAAAGGGCACTACTGTGTGGTCTAATGTGAATAAAGAACAATAGGGTGTGGTCTAATGTGAATAAGGAGCAACTCAGTGTGATGTAATGTGAATATAGGGCACTACTGTGAGGAGTAACATATATAAGTTAAAGTGGTTCTACTGTGTAAAGTAACGTGAATAAGGGACACTATCGCATATTAACATGAGTATAAAGTTATACTAATGTGTGGTGTAATTTGAACTGGGGGTACTATTGTGTGGCCATGCCCCTTGCCAGCAAAAACATGCCCCTTTTTGGTCTGTGCGCCAAATGTGCGAACTGTTCCTATTTAAAATATAGGGATAGGAGCAGAAAAATGAGGACTGCTATGGGTGAGGGATGATGGTGCTGGGAAAGGGGTGCAGGGGGTGGTCTTCAGTTTGCCGGCTGTCGGGATCCCGGCGCACAGTATACCGGCACCGGAATCCGGACAGCCGGCATACCAACACTTTTTCTCCCTCTTGGGGGTCCACGATTCCCTAGAGGGAGAATAGCATGGCGAGCCCGCAAGGGGCTCATTTGAGCTTGCCCAGCTGTCAGTATGCCGGCGGTCGGGATTCCGGTGCCGGTATGCTGGTCACCGGGAGCCCGGCCGCCGGCATACCCTACTACACCCGGTGCAGGGTCAGAGGCGGAACTAGTGACAGTGCTAGGGGGCACCAGCCAAAATCTTGCCTAGGGCATCATATTGGTTACGGCCGGCTCTGCCTAGAACATGTGACATCATGATGTCGTAATGAGTGTGTCGCTGAGACCACTAAGAAGCTAAGCTCTTGGAGTGTCCTAAGGATGCTTTCGGTGGTTGCCCCTGTGACTAGAGTAAAGCTGAGCACCCGGAACGCCAGGTGGCTGCTTTCTAGGCTCTATGATGCCAAATGCAGGGGACCCTCGTCAGTGATTCTACTACCCCCTGTGTCCTGAGAGGTATGACCAGCGGTCGAAGTGGAAATTTTGAAGTGGGGGTATGCAAAATTCAAGGAAGACGCGCGCTCCAGAAAAGGGGGCGTGATCACCCAAAAAGGGGCGTGGTCACCCAAAAGGGGCGTGTTCCGTGTAGTAGAACCCCTTATACTATCTAGTACTGGTGCCCCTTTCACTTTATAGCACACGGTACGAGCTGAAATTCACATTATAGCACATGGTACGAGACGAAAATTCACATTGTAGCACAGTGAATGAGCCGAAATTCACATTGTAGGACAATGAATGAGCCGAAATTCACATTATAGCACACGGTATGAGCCGAAATTCACATTATAGCACACGGAATGAGCCGAAATTCACATTGTAGCACACCGAATGAGCCGAAATTCAACTTGTAGCACACTGAATGAGCCGAAATTCACCTTGTAGCACACTGAGTGAGCCGAAATTCACATTGTAGCACACTGAATGAGCCGAAACTCACATTGTAGCACACTGAATGAGCCGAAATTCACATTGTAGCACACTGAATGAGCCGAAACTCACATTGTAGCACACTGAATGAGCTAAAATTGTGACAGCAGGGACAGCCAGAGTAACGACAGGGAGAGTGACGACAGGGAGAGTGACGACAGTGATGACAGGGAGAGTGACGACAGTGACGACAGGGAGAGTGACGACAGTGACGACAGGGAGAGTGACGACAGTGACAGCAGGGAGAGAGGTGACAGCAGGGGGACATTACCTCATTTGTTGCTGGCAGCAGTGAGCGGAGGGCTGCTGGCGGCGTCAGGCAGCTAGTGGCTGGCGCCAGGCGGCTGGTGGCGGGCGGTTGGTCGCTGGTGGCGGGCGGGCGGCTGGCGAGCGGCTGGTGAGCAGTGTGCGAGGGCGGCTGGCAGCGGTGAGCGGCTGTGAGCTACTATAGTGCTCTACACAGCCGCCGGCCGCCGCTCAGGGACGGGGAGCACCATGTGCAGCAGGATGGCCACTTCCCTCGCCTCCTGCTGCACTTTCATGTGCTCATTTCCGGGTCAGTGGAAGAAGTGGCGGTATACCATACCGCCGTATACCGCCCCACTTCGACCACTGGGTATGACTGTATATTGTCCTGGGAATATATTCGTAAAGGTTAATGGTGAGGAAGAATTCCTGTCTGGGCACTCTCACAGGACTTTCCTTTTCTGTCTGTCAGTGCATACTGGAGCCTGTGGTACTACAAGTGCCGATGTGCCCCGGCTGCCAAGTCTTGCTGAAACATGTTTTATCACAAATATCTCTAAAAGAAAAAAACCCATGAAATCTCCTGTTTACCATCCCTAAATCAATATTGTATTTTATGTATTCTGGTTTAAGTTATTCTAATAGGATGTAAATATACTATGTAGACAAAAGTGATGGACACTGACCCCCCCCCCCCCTCCACACACACACACACACACACACACATGCGCGCGCACACACGTTCACAAGTGAAATTTTGTTTGTGTAACGGTATGAAAAGGGGAGAGGGGCAATTATTAGATCATTTGCTAATGAAATGGCTTGCCGGAAGGAGCTATCCGAGTTTGATAAGGGGATCATCGTAGGCTGCGCGATGTCATGTGTTCAGGGTGACGCTGGACTGGTATACAGAAAATTTGGTGACCCACATGTACTGGCCTGCTCTTAAGTCCAGAACCTAAACCTATGGAGAACATCTGGGACGCACTGAATTGGCTCACGTGTTCTAGACTAACTCGACCGTCTTCAGTGTGACAGTTGGTCGCTGTACTTAAGGCAGCATGGCAAAACATACCGTCTGCTGTTGTCCAGGAACTTGTGGACAGTTTGCCAAGAAGGGTGTCTGCAGTAATCACTGCACGTGGTGGACCACTTTTGTTTACATAGTGTACTATGGTAGAGCAATGTGTACTCTCTCCTAGCAGAGGCCTGTGACATAATTGAGTAAAACAAAATGTCAGTGCGGGCTGATGAGGGAACAACTGATGAGGGCAGCTTGCATCAGTTTGGATGAAGTGTAATAAAACAGTATTTGCTAATTTCTTTGGACTTCATTTTAATTCTTCAAGAAGTAGGAAGAAATCAGTGGAAATGAGCAACTGTGCACTTATCCAGCGTATGGCTACTAGTATGGTTGATACTATGGGGTAAATATAATCAGAGTCATAACATGGGCACCCTTGCTGCCCATGGCCCTTCTTTCTGGCTAGTAGGGTACAGTACCTGGGAAGACACCCTGCAGCCAAAATTGTACCTGCAGTGCTGCCGTTAGACACCCCAGAGATGCACCCTGCAGTCTGCTCAGCCGATCAGAGCATCCATTTGTGCAATGTAATGATGTCATGCGCGTGTGACACCATGATGTTGGACACTCAGAGGGGAGGGACATACAGGGCGCATTTGAGCCCTGCTATGGCACTGAATTTAGTAGCTTATGACTTTCATGCATCAGCGAGATCCTGGGGTTGGTTTTGTCTTTTAAATGATTGCAAGTCTAAAACATCAGGCAATCTCACCGGGATCTCGCTGATGCCTGCAAGTCACAGGCTATTACATTTACTCCCTTTATGGTGGTCATTCCGAGTTGTTCGCTAGCTGTTTTCGTTCGCAGCATAGCGTTTAGTTAAAAAAGCGGCACTTCTGCGCATGCGTAAGCGGCGCAATGCGCACGCGTGACGTACTTTCACAACTGCCTAAGTAGTTTCACACAAGGTCTAGCAATGCTTTTCAGTCGCACTGCTCGCCGCAGAGTGATTGACATGAAGTGGGCGTTTCTGGGAGGTCACTGACTGTTTTCAGGGAGTGTGTGGAAAACGCAGGCGTGTCAGATACAAACGCAGGCGTGCCTGGGAAAACACAGGCGTGGCTGGCCGAACACAGGGTGTGTTCATGACGTCAAAACAGGAACTAAATAGTCTGTAGTGATCGCAAGCTATGAGTAGGTCTGGAGCTGCTCAGAAACTGCACAATCTTTTTTTGTTGTCGCGCTGCGATCCTTTCGTTTGCACTTCTGCTAAGCTAAGATACACTCCCAGGGGTATATTTACTAAGCTCCCGATTTTGACCGAGATGGTGTTTTTTCTTCAAAGTGTCATCTCGGGAATTTACTAAACTCAAATCACGGCAGTGATGAGGGCATTCGTATTTTTGTTGAAGTCAAAGAAAAAAATTACGAATGAATACACCATCGGTCAAATACGCCTGTTATTTGCTAGAACTCTGTAATTTACTAAAATTTGTATTTCACAAACACTGCTGGCAATAGCCAAACAATGCCGTGAATAAATACAAATTGTAAAAAAAAGCAGTTTTCAAATAGACCTTTTTTTTAGAGATGAGCGCCGGAAATTTTTCGGGTTTTGTGTTTTGGTTTTGGGTTCGGTTCCGCGGCCGTGTTTTGGGTTCGACCGCATTTTGGCAAAACCGCACCGAATTTTTTTTGTCGGATTCGGGTGTGTTTTGGATTCGGGTGTTTTTTTCCAAAAAACCTAAAAAACAGCTTAAATCATAGAATTTGGCGGTCATTTTGATCCCAAAGTATTATTAACCTCAAAAACCATAATTTCCACTCATTTTCAGTCTATTCTGAATACCTCACACCTCACAATATTATTTTTAGTCCTAAAATTTGCACCGAGGTCGCTGTGTGAGTAAGATAAGCGACCCTAGTGGCCGACACAAACACCGGGCCCATCTAGGAGTGGCACTGCAGTGTCACGCAGGATGGCCCTTCCAAAAAACCCTCCCCAAACAGCACATGACGCAAAGAAAAAAAGAGGCGCAATGAGGTAGCTGTGTGAGTAAGATTAGCGACCCTAGTGGCCGACACAAACACCGGGCCCATCTAGGAGTGGCACTGCAGTGTCACGCAGGATGTCCCTTCCAAAAAACCCTCCCCAAACAGCACATGACGCAAAGAAAAAAAGAGGCACAATGAGGTAGCTGTGTGAGTAAGATAAGCGACCCTAGTGGCCGACACAAACACCGGGCCCATCTAGGAGTGTCACTGCAGTGTCACGCAGGATGTCCCTTCCAAAAAACCCACCCCAAACAGCACATGACGCAAAGAAAAAAAGAGGCGCAATGAGGTAGCTGTGTGAGTAAGATAAGCGACCCTAGTGGCCGACACAAACACCGGGCCCATCTAGGAGTGGCACTGCAGTGTCACGCAGGATGTCCCTTCCAAAAAACCCTCCCCAAACAGCACATGACGCAAATAAAAAGAAAAGAAAAAAGAGGTGCAAGATGGAATTGTCCTTGGGCCCTCCCACCCACCCTTATGTTGTATAAACAGGACATGCACACTTTAACCAACCCATCATTTCAGTGACAGGGTCTGCCACACGACTGTGACTGATATGACGGGTTGGTTTGGACCCCCACCAAAAAAGAAGCAATTAATCTCTCCTTGCACAAACTGGCTCTACAGAGGCAAGATGTCCACCTCATCATCATCCTCCGATATATCACCGTGTACATCCCCCTCCTCACAGATTATCAATTCGTCCCCACTGGAATCCACCATCTCAGCTCCCTGTGTACTTTGTGGAGGCAATTGCTGCTGGTCAATGTCTCCACGGAGGAATTGATTATAATTCATTTTAATGAACATCATCTTCTCCACATTTTCTGGATGTAACCTCGTACGCCGATTGCTGACAAGGTGAGCGGCGGCACTAAACACTCTTTCGGAGTACACACTTGTGGGAGGGCAACTTAGGTAGAATAAAGCCAGTTTGTGCAAGGGCCTCCAAATTGCCTCTTTTTCCTGCCAGTATAAGTACGGACTGTGTGACGTGCCTACTTGGATGCGGTCACTCATATAATCCTCCACCATTCTTTCAATGGGGAGAGAATCATATGCAGTGACAGTAGACGACATGTCCGTAATCGTTGTCAGGTCCTTCAGTCAGGACCAGATGTCAGCATCAGCAGTCGCTCCAGACTGCCCTGCATCACCGCCAGCGGGTGGGCTCGGAATTCTGAGCCTTTTCCTCGCACCCCCAGTTGCGGGAGAATGTGAAGGAGGAGATGTTGTTGACAGGTCGCGTTCCGCTTGACTTGACAATTTACTCACCAGCAGGTGTTTGAACCCCAGCAGACTTGTGTCTGCCGGAAAGAGAGATCCAAGGTAGGCTTTAAATCTAGGATCGAGCACGGTGGCCAAAATGTAGTGCTCTGATTTCAACAGATTGACCACCCGTGAATCCTTGCTAAGCGAATTAAGGGCTCCATCCACAAGTCCCACATGCCTAGCGGAATCGCTCCGTGTTAGCTCCTCCTTCAATGTCTCCAGCTTCTTCTGCAAAAGCCTGATGAGGGGAATGACCTGACTCAGGCTGGCAGTGTCTGAACTGACTTCACGTGTGGCAAGTTCAAAGGGCATCAGAACCTTGCACAACGTTGAAATCATTCTCCACTGCGCTTGAGACAGGTGCATCCCACCTCCTATATCGTGCTCAATTGTATAGGCTTGAATGGCCTTTTGCTGCTCCTCCAACCTCTGAAGCATATACAGGGTTGAATTCCACCTCGTTACCACTTCTTGCTTCAGATGATGGCAGGGCAGGTTCAGTAGTTTTTGGTGGTGCTCCAGTTTTCTGTACGTGGTGCCTGTACGCCGAAAGTGTCCCGCAATTCTTCTGGCCACCGACAGCATCTCTTGCACGCCCCTGTCGTTTTTTAAAAAATTCTGCACCACCAAATTCAAGGTATGTGCAAAACATGGGACGTGCTGGAATTGGCCCAGATTTAATGCACACACAATATTGCTGGCGTTGTCCGATGCCACAAATCCACAGGAGAGTCCAATTGGGGTAAGCCATTCCGCGATGATCTTCCTCAGTTGCCGTAAGAGGTTTTCAGCTGTGTGCGTATTCTGGAAACCGGTGATACAAAGCGTAGCCTGCCTAGGAAAGAGTTGGCGTTTGCGAGATGCTGCTACTGGTGCCGCCGCTGCTGTTCTTGCGGTGGGAGTCCATACATCTACCCAGTGGGCTGTCACAGTCATATAGTCCTGACCCTGCCCTGCTCCACTTGTCCACATGTCCGTGGTTAAGTGGACATTGGGTACAGCTGCATTTTTTAGGACACTGGTGACTCTTTTTCTGAGGTCTGTGTACATTTTCGGTATCGCCTGCCTAGAGAAATGGAACCTAGATGGTATTTGGTACCGGGGACACAGTACCTCCACCAAGTCTCTAGTTGGCTCTGCAGTAATGATGGATACCGGAACCACGTTTCTCACCACCCAGGATGTCAAGGCCTCAGTTATCCGCTTTGCAGTAGGATGACTGCTGTGATATTTCATCTTCCTCGCAAAGGACTGTTGGACAGTCAATTGCTTGGTGGAAGTAGTAAAAGTGGTCTTACGACTTCCCCTCTGGGATGACCATCGACTCCCAGCAGCAACAACAGCAGCGGCAGCAGCAGTAGGTGTTACACGCAAGGATGCATCGGAGGAATCCCAGGCAGGAGAGGACTCGTCAGAATTGCCAGTGACATGGCCTGCAGGACTATTGGCATTCCTGGGGAAGGAGGAAATTGACACTGAGGGAGTTGGTGGGGTGGTTTGCGTGAGCTTGGTTACAAGAGGAAGGGATTTACTGGTCAGTGGACTGCTTCCGCTGTCGGCCCAAGTTTTTGAACTTGTCACTGACTTATTATGAATGCGCTGCAGGTGACGTATAAGGGAGGATGTTCCGAGGTGGTTAACGTCCTTACCCCTACTTATTACAGCTTGACAAAGGGAACACACGGCTTGACACCTGTTGTCCGCATTTCTGGTGAAATACTTCCACACCGAAGAGCTGATTTTTTTGGTATTTTCACCAGGCATGTCAACGGCCATATTCCTACCACGGACAACAGGTGTCTCCCCGGGTGCCTGACTTAAACAAACCACCTCACCATCAGAATCCTCCTGGTCAATTTCCTCCCCAGCGCCAGCAACACCCATATCCTCCTCATCCTGGTGTACTTCAACACTGACATCTTCAATCTGACTATCAGGAACTGGACTGCGGGTGCTCCTTCCATCACTTGCAGGGGGCGTGCAAATGGTGGAAGGCGCATGCTCTTCACGTCCAGTGTTGGGAAGGTCAGGCATCGCAACCGACACAATTGGAGTCGGACTCTCCTTGTGGATTTGGGATTTCGAAGAACGCACAGTTCTTTGCGGTGCTACTGCTTTTGCCAGCTTTAGTCTTTTCATTTTTCTAGCGAGAGGCTGAGTGCTTCCATCCTCATGTGAAGCTGAACCACTAGCCATGAACATAGGCCAGGGCCTCAGCCGTTCCTTGCCACTCCGTGTGGTAAATGGCATATTGGCAAGTTTACGCTTCTCCTCCGACAATTTTATTTTAGGTTTTGGAGTCCTTTTTTTACTGATATTTGGTGTTTTGGATTTGACATGCTCTGTACTATGACATTGGGCATCGGCCTTGGCAGACGACGTTGCTGGCATTTCATCGTCTCGGCCATGACTAGTGGCAGCAGCTTCAGCACGAGGTGGAAGTGGATCTTGATCTTTCCCTAATTTTGGAACCTCAACATTTTTGTTCTCCATATTTTAATAGGCACAACTAAAAGGCACCTCAGGTAAACAATGGAGATGGATGGATTGGATACTAGTATACAATTATGGACGGGCTACCGAGTGCCGACACAGAGGTAGCCACAGCCGTGAACTACCGCACTGTACTGTGTCTGCTGCTAATATATAGACTGGTTGATAAAGAGATAGTATACTCGTAACTAGTATGTATGTATAAAGAAAGAAAAAAAAACCACGGTTAGGTGGTATATACAATTATGGACGGGCTGCCGAGTGCCGACACAGAGGTAGCCACAGCCGTGAACTACCGCACTGTACTGTGTCTGCTGCTAATATAGACTGGTTGATAAAGAGATAGTATACTCGTAACTAGTATGTATGTATAAAGAAAGAAAAAAAAACCACGGTTAGGTGGTATATACAATTATGGACGGGCTGCCGAGTGCCGACACAGAGGTAGCCACAGCCGTGAACTACCGCACTGTACTGTGTCTGCTGCTAATATATAGACTGGTTGATAAAGAGATAGTATACTCGTAACTAGTATGTATGTATAAAGAAAGAAAAAAAAACCACGGTTAGGTGGTATATACAATTATGGACGGGCTGCCGAGTGCCGACACAGAGGTAGCCACAGCCGTGAACTACCGCACTGTACTGTGTCTGCTGCTAATATATAGACTGGTTGATAAAGAGATAGTATACTCGTAACTAGTATGTATGTATAAAGAAAGAAAAAAAAACCACGGTTAGGTGGTATATACAATTATGGACGGGCTGCCGAGTGCCGACACAGAGGTAGCCACAGCCGTGAACTACCGCACTGTACTGTGTCTGCTGCTAATATAGACTGGTTGATAAAGAGATAGTATACTCGTAACTAGTATGTATGTATAAAGAAAGAAAAAAAAACCACGGTTAGGTGGTATATACAATTATGGACGGGCTGCCGAGTGCCGACACAGAGGTAGCCACAGCCGTGAACTACCGCACTGTACTGTGTCTGCTGCTAATATAGACTGGTTGATAAAGAGATAGTATACTCGTAACTAGTATGACTATAAAGAAAGAAAAAAAAAACCACGGTTAGGTGGTATATACAATTATGGACGGGCTGCCGAGTGCCGACACAGAGGTAGCCACAGCCGTGAACTACCGCACTGTACTGTGTCTGCTGCTAATATATAGACTGGTTGATAAAGAGATAGTATACTCGTAACTAGTATGTATGTATAAAGAAAGAAAAAAAAACCACGGTTAGGTGGTATATACAATTATGGACGGGCTGCCGAGTGCCGACACAGAGGTAGCCACAGCCGTGAACTACCGCACTGTACTGTGTCTGCTGCTAATATAGACTGGTTGATAAAGAGATAGTATACTCGTAACTAGTATGTATGTATAAAGAAAGAAAAAAAAAACACGGTTAGGTGGTATATACAATTATGGACGGGCTGCCGAGTGCCGACACAGAGGTAGCCACAGCCGTGAACTACCGCACTGTACTGTGTCTGCTGCTAATATATAGACTGGTTGATAAAGAGATAGTATACTCGTAACTAGTATGTATGTATAAAGAAAGAAAAAAAAACCACGGTTAGGTGGTATATACAATTATGGACGGGCTGCCGAGTGCCGACACAGAGGTAGCCACAGCCGTGAACTACTGCACTGTACTGTGTCTGCTGCTAATATATAGACTGGTTGATAAAGAGATAGTATACTCGTAACTAGTATGTATGTATAAAGAAAGAAAAAAAAACCACGGTTAGGTGGTATATACAATTATGGACGGGCTGCCGAGTGCCGACACAGAGGTAGCCACAGCTGTGAACTACCGCACTGTACTGTGTCTGCTGCTAATATAGACTGGTTGATAAAGAGATAGTATACTCGTAACTAGTATGTATGTATAAAAAAAGAAAAAAAAACCACGGTTAGGTGGTATATACAATTATGGACGGGCTGCCGAGTGCCGACACAGAGGTAGCCACAGCCGTGAACTACCGCACTGTACTGTGTCTGCTGCTAATATAGACTGGTTGATAAAGAGATAGTATACTCGTAACTAGTATGACTATAAAGAAAGAAAAAAAAACCACGGTTAGGTGGTATATACAATTATGGACGGGCTGCCGAGTGCCGACACAGAGGTAGCCACAGCCGTGAACTACCGCACTGTACTGTGTCTGCTGCTAATATAGACTGGTTGATAAAGAGATAGTATACTACTAATATTATATATACTGGTGGTCAGGTCACTGGTCACTAGTCACACTGGCAGTGGCACTCCTGCAGCAAAAGTGTGCACTGTTTAATTTTAATATAATATTATGTACTCCTGGCTCCTGCTATAACCTATAACTGGCACTGCAGTGCTCCCCAGTCTCCCCCACAATTATAAGCTGTGTGAGCTGAGCACAGTCAGATATATATATACATTGATGCAGCACACTGGGCTGAGCAGTGCACACAGATATGGTATGTGACTGAGTCACTGTGTGTATCGTTTTTTTCAGGCAGAGAACGGATATATTAAATAAAACAAACAACTGCACTGTCTGGTGGTCACTGTGGTCGTCAGTCACTAAACTCTGCACTCTATTCTACAGTATCACAGCCTCAGGTCAATCTCTCTCTCTCTCTCTCAACCCTAATCTAAATGGAGAGGACGCCAGCCACGTCCTCTCCCTATCAATCTCAATGCACGTGTGAAAATGGCGGCGACGCGCGGCTCCTTATATAGAATCCGAGTCTCGCGAGAATCCGACAGCGTCATGATGACGTTCGGGCGCGCTCGGGTTAACCGAGCAAGGCGGGAGGATCCGAGTCTGCTCGGACCCGTGAAAAAAACATGAAGTTCGTGCGGGTTCGGATTCAGAGAAACCGAACCCGCTCATCTCTACTTTTTTTACCGTGTTCTGATAGGCATGCACGGATCCGTGAGATCCGTGCATGTTTATCAGTGGTAAAAGGTGGGAAAGTGTTAAAGGTAAGAAAAAAAAATGCGTGGGGTTCCCCCTCCTAAGCAAAACCAGCCTCGGGCTCTTTGAGCCGGTCCTGGTTGTCAAAATATGGGGGGGAAAATGACAGGGGTTTCCCCATATTTCATCAACCAGCACCGGGCTCTGCGCCTGGTCCTGGTGCAAAAAATACTGGGGACAAAAAGCTGATAAAGCTAAATATTTATCGTATATAAAACACTTTAAGAGGTCTAAGAACACTGTACGCTATCTACGTAAGAAGTACCGTAAGGGTACGCAAGTTGCGTAACGATCGCTCAACCGTAGTCGAGACGCTCAAGCGTCACGTTCGCTTACGGCCCAGAGATCACAGGCAGGCACGCTACTGGCTGCCGACTAACGTAATGATTCGCTATAGCGTAGCGGACGCTCGGGACCACGAGGAGATCACCAGCGGTGCAGACGCTTATAACGTTAAACCTTTATATCTATACCTTTAACAACGAAATATACAGTAAACCTTAGTGTGGTGACAGAGTGTAAGTGCAACCTGGTGTAACCTGATTAACTACAAAGCTGCTTGAGCGTCACCGACGCTCAGGGAATACTTAACACTATAAGAAATACACAGATACCTGGGCTTAGGGTCCAAAACCTATTATATGTATTATGACTATTATACTTGCAAAAGAATCACAGTACAAAGCATACACTACAATATAACATAGACTAACTAACCAGATAACTACACAGGAAATACAATACAATACAATACAATACAATCAATACAATCAAGGGAAAATAAGGGAGAAAGAGGGGAGAGAGAGATGGCTCACAATAACATCAAGACAATATGATTGCGGAGAAACACTTACGCACAAGGGGAAACGATCGCATGCGCCTCGATATCCAGCTCCCGATTATCAGCAATGAGAACCGTTGAAGAGAGTGAACTGGATATGGTCGGCCTGCCTATTTATGCCCCACACACAATGCAATTCAATGGTCCCTACAATCTTATTGTTCATTGGACACAGGAATTCGACTTCGTACTATAACAAAAGGTCATAGGTTGATTCATACAGGTGGGCTGTGACTATTTCCAACAGCTCAGGTGGGAGGGAAACTGGGTTTCCCGCCGCATGGGTAATAAAGTGCAAATAAAGTAAATGTTCATAAACTTCTTATGTCCATAACTATTGGCACGAGCGATTGATCTGCTTCAAACCAACACCGGAATATTTCTAATTAAATATTCTTCCGATGGATACTAAACACCACTGTATTACTCCTGTCTGACCCTTCGTATCAAACAAAGAGGGATTTCTCTGTTCATGAACATTCTATATTAACCAAACTTTCAGAATCTATCAAAGGGACCATGATCTACAAAATACATTATATAGTGAAAATATGTAATGATTGAGTCGCACGCTACGATCGCATAAACTCTACCGTAAATACGCATACCATGCGCCTGCGGGTGCCCGCGACTGTGAGTATGCGCACGTACGGGAGAGCGTACGCACGCGCAGCACGGACCTGTGTGAGGTGCAAATATGGTAGTGTGCATAGAGATATTTTTCTGACTTTGACAGTCCACCCTTTGGCAGTCAACAATAACTGCCACTTCCTGAAAACATTTCAAAAGGAGAAAAATATATGTTAGGGGTTAATACATTTACATGGTTGGGTAAGGGAGGAGAGGAGATGGTAGGAAAAGGGTATGACCTAGTGAGATAGCAGAAGCATGTGTGTATGAATCCGTGCTTGGGGGTCATGTATCATCGTGCCGTACGAGTTTTAAATCAAGCTTCGAGGTATTGCGAAGTATACATGTGAATTCCTTCTTATCCCGTGGTACGGGTCTGTGGATGGGCTGTCAAACTTTACCGAGCTCTTTTTGGCTTTGGTTGTAACAAAATGGGGGAGCACATTTTAGTTGATGATACATGAATGGGGGAGGTATGTGGTTGCTGATATCTGTGCCTGTATTCCCTATCGACTATGTGTGTTATTACCTGAGGGTTGTAGAAATGAAGAAAAGACATAATTACGGTAAATGTGGTGGTATTCTATGTCAGGTAAATGTACAGTCGTCGATTGAGGTCTTGTTTGGTGTCTGTTGAATGCAGTCTTCTTTGTGCTTTTGCCCATAAGGTGCGAGCAAAAGCTGTCAATGTCCATAGATTTACAAAAGTGTTGGGCTAGCGTAATTTTAAAATTTCTAGGGAAACTGGGGATCCATGGCATAGTTCATCAAAAATCTGTGTATCAGGTTGTCAAACTTCTTCTTTAATCCCTCTGTTGTCTGTATATCGGCTCATCAAATTCCTCGTCCAAGTGGGTCTTGTTACCTTGGAGAAAACGGAAAAACAGGTGAAAGAAACGGACCGTAGAAATCGCATTTTCATCACATCATTGTTTCTACATTTGGGTCATAAATCAAGTCCAGGTTAATTACAGTTTCCTCACTCCTTAAACTCATTACCCTAGTACGATGATTGCACTTCATTAAAGCCTGACCGCATCTAAATATCAATCCAATCGATATGACAACACCTAAGATACATAGGAGAAACTTCCCAACATCCATTATGACTCCTTGAGCCCAGTCTCCTAAACCAGAAAACCAATTTCGCGGGTTCAACCATGACACCCAACCAGTCAGCTCATTACCTACAGCAGCAAGAGTGAGATTGTGTCTCCTGCGAAATTCCCACTTCAATTGGAGAATATCGTCCATCTTTTGGTCTATGACCTCGACCGGATCCTCGGTGCTATTCGTAATATATGTGCAACATTTCACGCCGTATTGTGTTGCCAGTGTGACACAATATCCGCCTGTCACTGCTGTGAGGTAATTGAGAACCATTCTATGCTGTACCAGTTCTGTTTTGTAAGCCTGAAGTTCTCTTCCAGTATACCTAAACGTGTCATCATACATTTCAGTGATATTATCTAACAAATTGGCGAGCGCAGAAATGTATTTATAATTCAGCACTCCTCTAGCGGTGCGGGTGAAATCTAACGCGATTAAGAATTGAATCCCGGTGGATTCACTTATCAGATCAGAGGCCGGATGCTCTGTCTTCTCTATCAGGTGCCTTTTAACAACGTGCTCGTAATGGGTGTGAGTATAAGGAGCTTGGGCACCACGGTGTATGTCTTTCATTTTGTCATGTGATACAGTCATTACTTCAGGCAGTACTTTTCCAATATAACACAATCCTTCAGAGTTTGGGGCAAGCCACTTGTACGCCTTTCTCCCGCATATGAAATATGCATCATCGGGGAGAACATATGGGACGGAGTAGGACATGACCATATTACACACCTTCCATGTGAAATCTCCTAACCCTAATTCTTCCATCTGCTTAGTACACGTATCAGGTTGTACGATATGTGCACAGTATCCTGGTGATACCTCTCCAACTCTAGTAATCCTATTTCCTAAGGTATACCTATACCGGAAAGATTTTCCTCTACTGGCTATGTGGCGTACAAGCTCTGTATCTGTAGGCATTCTATCTGCTCTATGCGAAAAGGTCATGGTGTGGTTACTCCATGACACTTCCCAATTTCCCGGTTTTCGGGGATTGGAGATTTTGAAACATAATAGGGACCTATCCACATGGTATTGGTGGAGCTTCAAACTAGGAGGGCTGGAGATATTAAACCTCCGGTCCACCGGTCTCCCACCATTTAACTCAAGTACCTCCTCTATCGTTAAAGGAAATGGTACTAGCCCTGATTTGCTATGACCCTGAGGTACTTGAGAGCATACCCAACAATCTGTTTTGTTTAACACATTACCCACTAAGGAGTGATAGTCACTCAATGGATGCCGGTCCATATGGATATTAAAACTGGATTGGCATTTCTTGATGCACCCATCCTCAACTACATTGTCACAGAGCCTACAGATACAGTTCTCTTTTCAGCTAACAATCCTTCAAAATGTTTACAAATAACAAGGTTGTTAGATCGTGTCCGGTACTCGCCTTTGCTTGGTGATTGGGTTGCTATTGGAAATTTACACCTCCGTCTCAGTCATCAGAACCTTTCTGGATCCTTTCTCGACCTCACTGGTACTCTCACCGAGACAGACTGCTCTGGTCAACATCAGGGTCAACATGAAAATCCATATCACAGTCTCTTGGGACAAGTCCATCTTACAGGAGGAGAAAAGAAGAAATCTGTAATGGGGGTATAAGAAAACAGTTTGTGGGGGAGAGAACTTGTTACGATAATAAGTTCTCTCGTCTTGTTGTTCTTCTTGTTCTGCTGTCCTCTCAAAAGGTGCTGTCTCTTCAGTCTTCCAAATGAACATTCTGGTGATGCAATATTCCTTCCTAACCAGCGATCTTTCTGTAAGGAGCAAAAATCTGGCATTACCATTGGTCCAACTGAGGGGTGACATACCATCTTTAAACCATGAAAACATGAGTGAGAAGAGAGAGAAAACAAAAAAAAAACAAAAGAGATAGAGAACAATTCATGTGCATATATACATATTACATAACTCAACAATAAACACCAATAGGAAAAGAGAAATTAAACATTTTTTTTTTTTTTCAAACATTTTAAAACATGGTCAGCATTAAGAAAACGTTGTCAGATTTATCAGGCTGTCATATCTACGTGTCTAATGGTCTCCTTGAACAGTCCCTCCCCACCAGCACCAGCATTACTCCACTGTTTGTATCTGGCCAGAAATACATTGTGGCGGATAGGTCATGCTGGGGTTTGGTAGACTTCTGCAAGGACCAAGTGGATATGCAATGTGTGAATTCTTACCAATAATCGTCAGAGATGGGGATAGAGAGAGAGAGAAAAACATTTTTCTTCACAAATACATTTACAACGTTTCACCTGGTCATTCCTGTGTCTTCAGTGAATGACCTCCCAATTTATTAACCGTTACCTCAGGCTTACCATCAGTCCTAATGATCACCTTTCCTGACTACATATCATGGGTGTGGCCTATATGATCCCTGATTGTGATTTGGTGTGTCATAATTTTGCTCATTTCTTGGTCTAGGGGGTCTGACTTTATGTGGGTTATTACAGTTGCTGGCATAATGCCCTTCTCTTCTACAATGATAACAAATCCTTGGCTTTCTCCATGTGCTAGGGGCCTGGGATTCCGGTCGACTTGATGCATCCTCTAGTGCTTGGATGTTCAGTGCCATCAACCGCTCTCCCTGCGCTTCCCTGGTTCTTTGGATATTTCGGTCATGCTCGATAGCGGACTCTCTTAATGCCGCCACCGAGATACCTCTCCAATGTGGTATGGAAGTTTGTACCCTAATTTTTAGTGTGTCTTTTAAGTTGTTCATTAATACGGACACAGCTACCTCTCTGTGGTGTACATTAGTTTCAATGTCATCTATACCAGTGTACCTAGCCATATCCTGCAGAGCCCGGTGAAAATACTCTGATGCGGATTCACCTTCTTTTTGTTTTATTGTAAAGATTTTATTCCACTTTACTACTGTAGGAAAATATTCTTTCAACTGTAGATTGATTCTTTTTACATTATCTTGGTTATACTCGTTTGTTAGTGGCACTTCCTCATCTAGCTTACAATCAGCAATAAATTTCAATGAATCAACATCGGGGGGTAAACATGCCCTCAAAACTGTCCTCCAATCTTTGTTATTTGGCTCTGCAGTGTGTCCTAGCACTCTAATGTATCTTTGACAAGCAACTAAGTCTTTCCTGGGATCAGGAAATTCAGACAGAATTGTTCTTAATTCTGTTCGGGAAAAGGGGCAGTACATGGCGATGTTCCTGACGGGGGTGACTCCTGAAGAGTCAGTTTTCCCATTTGGTACTGCAATTACCCTGACAGGATTAAGTCCAGTAACGTCATTCTGAATTGATTCTACAATATGAGGTACATTTGTTTGTGCGTAATGTATAATACCATACGTACCTGTGGACACGACCTCACCTGACCCTCCATTAGGGGGTTTGTTTACAGTCTTTACCGATTGGGTCGCGTCCACCTGGATGTCTTGTGTGATGGCTTCTGGAAGAGGTGCCGACATCGTTCTGGGCTCACTTTCTTGTTGGTGTTCCTGAGGAAAGTTTAACATGGGGTGCGACTTGCATGGGTTAATAGTTGTACATTCAACAGTATTACAATTAGCATTGTTACATTTATTACACTTATTCTTATCATCTATACTACAGTTGCTAAGAGCGTTTTTATTGTTCACCCTTGTGCTTTTCTCCGCAACCATAATCCCCTCCATTGCCATGTCTCTCCTCTCAAGATGAAAGTTAGGTAAGTAAGTTACATTTCTTTGCATTTCACCTTCCTGTTGCCATAACTGTAAACAATCATAAGGCTTGATTCGTCTTTTTGCTGATTTAACGAGACATATCCTTCTCCTTAAATTATGCAACACCTCTGAGTCAAAACTACCTATCCCGGGAAATGGTGCCTTATCCCCCGCAGTCATTCGTGTCCATTCATCACAAAAGGTCTCAGTGTGGGGACCATATTTCCCCCACATTACTAACCGAGCAGACCCTCGGGGTCTGCAAGCCTCTGGAGTCTGAATCCTGACTGCTGAACGTCTCTGTGTTGTGCACTTGGCTGCCATTGTGGACCTTACACAGAAAAACTTCCTAAAATGCACCAAACACAGAAATTTACGTTGGAAATCCTTAAAGCTCTTCCACTGAACTTCTTCTGCTCCGGGTATCTCCGGTCCGCCTTCTAGCAGACACGTGTAGCCGTTGCAGGCCCTATCTTTAGAGATTTTCCTGAGAAAATTCCCTTCCTTTTTCTTTACACAAATCACGCTTGCATGTGCTCCCTACAACACGTATGAGGGCAAGATTTACGCATGGATATACGACCTCATATCACGTTGCGTTATTGGTCACACATACAACCGTGCGGTCCAATCGTACCACTTATAGACACTTGTTGCCCATAAATGGTAGGATCATTGGAGTCTCCAAAACAGCCAGAGCGTAATTTTATCACACTCTGTTGCACGTTTTCACTCAGATCGTGCTCATCATGTTCCACACAGATCACAAAGTTCACAAAGCGGGATTATCACACAGATCACAAAGTCCACAAAGCGGGATTCAATACACTCATACCGTTTTCAACCCACTATCATTCTTATAGTTTTCTGATCAGAAAAAAATCATTTCCCGTAGTCTGATAGCTCTCCCCAGAGGTGTTGCAGTAAAGTAAGGTATTTAAACTAAGTTTTGGAAAGCTGAAATCAATTTGTGCTATTTATCGCTTTGCGTTATTTACCGTGTTGCTCTACTTATCGCCTGTTGTTTGAGTTACGTGGGCGTACCCAGACGCTCCGCTGCGTAATATACGCTGCGTGCGTCGGCCTTTGGATTGCGTACGCAAGTCTTTGTTAGAGACACGTGTACGCAAAGCAAAGATCCACCGTAACACAATTTATACTTTTATCAATGTAGATGATCCTTGATCATCTACCACACAACACACTGACTTCGCCTTATCTCCCAGGCAAAAACTGTGTGTTTGTCTATACTTTAACTATATTACCTCTATTCTTAAACTATGAAATAACGGCAAATCTCTTTTAGCACGTTTATCAACTATAAACCTGGCAAACAGGAGAGTGATATACGAAAATACACAAATGGAAAAGAAATGCAGATATATATGTGTGCGTGCGTGTGTACGCAAGACAGAAAAATAAACAGTTTTAAAAGACACTAGCGTTTTGCTCTTACCTCCGGTTCCCGGATTCCTTCAGCACCCTTTACCTAAGCGAAGCAGACGCTTATCCCGTCAGCACTACGAGGGATACAACCTCCCGCCCTTTGCTGATTGATAATGTCTGCTGATATTACCTAGTGCAGATATGTGAAGGACTGGACGGCCCCCAATTGATAAAGCTAAATATTTATCGTATATAAAACACTTTAAGAGGTCTAAGAACACTGTACGCTATCTACGTAAGAAGTACCGTAAGGGTACGCAAGTTGCGTAACGATCGCTCAACCGTAGTCGAGACGCTCAAGCGTCACGTTCGCTTACGGCCCAGAGATCACAGGCAGGCACGCTACTGGCTGCCGACTAACGTAATGATTCGCTATAGCGTAGCGGACGCTCGGGACCACGAGGAGATCACCAGCGGTGCAGACGCTTATAACGTTAAACCTTTATATCTATACCTTTAACAACGAAATATACAGTAAACCTTAGTGTGGTGACAGAGTGTAAGTGCAACCTGGTGTAACCTGATTAACTACAAAGCTGCTTGAGCGTCACCGACGCTCAGGGAATACTTAACACTATAAGAAATACACAGATACCTGGGCTTAGGGTCCAAAACCTATTATATGTATTATGACTATTATACTTGCAAAAGAATCACAGTACAAAGCATACACTACAATATAACATAGACTAACTAACCAGATAACTACACAGGAAATACAATACAATACAATACAATACAATCAATACAATCAAGGGAAAATAAGGGAGAAAGAGGGGAGAGAGAGATGGCTCACAATAACATCAAGACAATATGATTGCGGAGAAACACTTACGCACAAGGGGAAACGATCGCATGCGCCTCGATATCCAGCTCCCGATTATCAGCAATGAGAACCGTTGAAGAGAGTGAACTGGATATGGTCGGCCTGCCTATTTATGCCCCACACACAATGCAATTCAATGGTCCCTACAATCTTATTGTTCATTGGACACAGGAATTCGACTTCGTACTATAACAAAAGGTCATAGGTTGATTCATACAGGTGGGCTGTGACTATTTCCAACAGCTCAGGTGGGAGGGAAACTGGGTTTCCCGCCGCATGGGTAATAAAGTGCAAATAAAGTAAATGTTCATAAACTTCTTATGTCCATAACTATTCGCACGAGCGATTGATCTGCTTCAAACCAACACCGGAATATTTCTAATTAAATATTCTTCCGATGGATACTAAACACCACTGTATTACTCCTGTCTGACCCTTCGTATCAAACAAAGAGGGATTTCTCTGTTCATGAACATTCTATATTAACCAAACTTTCAGAATCTATCAAAGGGACCATGATCTACAAAATACATTATATAGTGAAAATATGTAATGATTGAGTCGCACGCTACGATCGCATAAACTCTACCGTAAATACGCATACCATGCGCCTGCGGGTGCCCGCGACTGTGAGTATGCGCACGTACGGGAGAGCGTACGCACGCGCAGCACGGACCTGTGTGAGGTGCAAATATGGTAGTGTGCATAGAGATATTTTTCTGACTTTGACAAAGCGTAGGGGTCCCCAGTATTTTTTGATCCAGCACCGGGCTCCACTAGCCAGATACATAATGCCACAGCCGGGGGACACTTTTATTGTGGTCCTGGCGGCCCTGGCATTACATCCCCAACTAGTCACCCCTGGCCGGGGTACCTTGGAGGAGTGGGAACCCCTTAAATCAAGGGGTCCCCCCCTCCAGCCACCCAAGGGCCAGGGGTGAAGCCCGAGGCTGTCCCCCCCATCCAAGGGCAGCGGATGTGGGGCTGATAGCCAAGTGTAAAAAAATCAGAATATTGTTTTTAGTAGCAGTACTACAAGTCCCAGCAAGCCTCCCCCGCAAGCTGGTACTTGGAGAACCACAAGTACCAGCATGCGGTGGAAAACCGGGCCCACTGGTACCTGTAGTACTACTACTAAAAAAATACCCAACAAAAAACAGGACACACACACCGTGACAGTAAAAGTTTATTACATACATGCACACCTCCATACATACATACTTACCTATGTTCACACGAGGCTCGGTCCTCTTCTCCATGTAGACTCCTCGGGGTACCTGTGAAAAAAATTATACTCACATAATCCAGTGTATCTTCTGTTCATTGTATAATCCACGTACTTGGCAAAAAAACAAACCGGAAACCCGACCACGCACTGAAAGGGGTCCCATGTTTACACATGGGACCCCTTTCCCCGACTGCCAGGACCCCCCCTGACTCCTGTCAAAGAGGGTCCCTTCAGCCAATCAGGGAGCACCACGTCGTGGCACTCTCCTGATTGGCTGTGCGCTCCTGTAGTGTCAGTGAGGGTGCACACGGCAGAGATACAATGTTGCGCCTATGCGCTCCATTGTATCCAATGGTGGGAACTTTGCGGTCAGCGGTGAGGTTACTTTCGGTCAACCGCTGACCGCAAAGTTCCCACCATTGGATACAATGGAGCGCATAGATCCAGCCGAGATTCATTGTGTTAATGTCGGCAGTGTTTTACTATTCACTCCCGTAAAACACTGCCAAAAAATACGAATGACATCGACATCAGAAAACACGAAAATGCAGAATACGACAGCATAGTAAATTAGTCGTAATAAATTCAAGAAGTTGCAATTTCACACATTCGATGTCATTCGTGTTTGAACTTTAACCTCATTCTGAAAATTACGAATTTTAGTAAATATACCCCCCAGAGAGCAGCGGCTTAGCATTTGCATTGCTGCTAAAAGCAGCTAGCGAGCGATCAACTCGGAATGAGGGCCTATGTCTTTTATCAACTTGAACATTTCCACAGATAAAAGCATTGTAATATAAAGTACACATATGCAACAATTTTTTGACCATACATTACGTTCAACTGCAAAAATTTTGCCTACTCTTTTTAATTAGGGCCACACATCGGTATAAACCTCCTTCGGAGTTTGTAGCAATGTGTTGTTTTTCGAGTGTGATTTTATGAACAGTCATTAATAGAAAAGCCAGAGTTATGCAGGAGTTAAACAAGAGATGAAGCGTACACTTGGAAAAATGCAACAACAAGAAAATACAATATACCCTCCTGCAAGGTCTTTTCAATTCTGTACCTAGAATTTCCACTGCACAGATCCTCTCTAATAATTTCTGTTCACAACCCATATATTCTGAATCCAGACATTCTGGAGTTATTCAGGAGTTAAACAGTAGGTGAAATGTAAACTAAGCAATGCAATGACAAGAGAATACAATACACCCTACTGCAAGGTCTTTTCAAATCTGTACCTAGATTTTCCACTGCACAGATACTCTCTAATAATTTCTGTTCACAACCCATACATTTTGAACCCCTTGCCTCATAGCAAACTCTTTGGGCTGAAGTTTCACTTATACTTTTATTTATTTTGCATTTATGAACATTTCAAAGCTGTATATTTATTTCTCATTGTAAGCGCAGTTACTAACCACTGTATTCAAAAAACTCTGTACAGTACATCCATATGTCCAACAGAAATGGTAACTAGAAGCCCTGTTAATTGCTCATTTTGTAACAGCATTTCTCTTGTTGGCTCTGGCAGGTAGTGGTGATGAATATCCTGACCCTTCACTTTTTCCCTATGCCAATACTGTTGAAGGTACAGAACAGCAGTAACACTAAGCTTAGAAGCACTGATCACTGCATCATCTACATGTTAGCTTAAGTCACCACTTTGTGTAAATTAGAGATATTTAGTTTTCCTAAATATGAACACACCCAAACTTAGGGGTTCTGAGTCTAAATGAGTTCCAGTTCGGAATCACTTTGGGGTTCCGAGTGAAACAGGTTCAGATCTGTTGTCAGTTCGGAACCAAACTCAGGTTTTGGATTGCATGTAAACGGGTGCAATATTACATGTTTTTAGCTGTTTTATTGACCAGGCATGCTATCCTCACAAATGTCAAACATTCAGCGCGTCGGACAGCGAAAAGCGCCTTTTATACTTTATATCCACTGATGACGGGTTCACTACGATATGCCGGCGGTCGGGCTCCCGGCGACCAGCATACCGGCGCCGGGAGCCCGACCGCCGGCTTACTGACAGTGTGGCGAACGCAAATGAGCCCCTTGCGGGCTCGCTGCGCTCGCCACGCTACGGGCACGGTGGCGCGCTATGCGCACCACGCTATTTTATTCCCCCTCCAGGGGGGTCGTGGACCCCCACGAGGGAGAATAAGTGTCGGTATGCCGGCTGTCGGGATCCCGGCGCCGGTATACTGTGCGCCGGGATCCCGTCAGTCGGCATACTGAAGACCACCCCTGGTGACTGCGGAGGTACAGCTACACATTCAGCTCCAGACAGGGTCTTCAAGAGCAGGTTCGGGCTCAGGTACTAAGGCTGTGGCCAAATTGGGGGAGGCGTGGCTATGCCCCCTACAAAATTTTTTAAGAAAACCAAAGCTGCATGCAGCTCAGCCAGAGGCAGATCCAGCCAGGGTGAGGGGGAGGGGCAGTTTATTTATTTATTTTTAAGGTAGGGGCCATTGTGCTTATATTTTTACTATGGGGTCCATTGTGTTATGTTTTTTTACTGTAGGGACCATATAGTTAGTTTCTTTCCCCTATTGTTGCCAATCTGCTTTAATGTTTTTATGTGGGGGTCACTGTGTTTTAGTTTTTAACTGTGGGGACCATTGTTTTTGCTTGTTTTTCCAATTGGATCCAATGTGGGGCTACTGTGTTCATCTTTTTTACTGATGAGGCCATTGTGGGTTGTTGTTGTTTTTAACTGTGAAGGCCATTGTGTTTGTTTTTTCCTATCTTGGCCATTGTGTTTTATTTCTTTACTGTGGGGTGGGGCATTATGTTTTAGTTTTTACTGTGAAGGCCATTGTTCTTCCTTTCAGGACCATTGCATTCTCTTCCTGTTGGGGCCATTGTGTTTGTTTTTTTGTTTTCTAGCGGGTCATTATAGGTTGTTTTTTTACTGTGAGGGTCAATGTGTTTTTTTCTTGTTAGAGCCATAGTGTTTTTTTTTGTTTACTGTGGGCACCATTGTGTTTTTAGTTTTTACTGTGGTGGCCATTGTTTTTGCTTGTTTTACCTTTGGATCCATTGTAGGGGTTTTTATCATGAGGGCAATTGAGTTTATTTATTTTTAATGTGGAGGCCATTGCGTTTTATTTTTTCACTGTGAGGGCCATTGTATTTGTTTTTTCCTGTTAGGGCCATTGCATTTTTTCATGTGAGGGCCAGTGTATGTTTTTTTTCTGTTGGGTCATTGTGTTTTATTTTTGTATTCTGGGGGTCAGTGTGTTGTTTTTTCCCTGCGGGGGCCAATGTGATTACTTTTTTCCCTGTGGGGGAAGGCAATGTGTTTGATTTTTTTTCTATTGGTGCCAATATGTGAGGGTGCATGGTGAAAAACTGGGGTGTAAGGTAGTTTTTTCCTGCAAAGACATGCCCCTTGATTTGAGGCCACACCCCCTTTTTGCAGCACTCATCTTATGCTTTGGCGGGGCTCATTTTGACCATTCACACTGGGAGTCATATTTTCTAGAAACTATTATGCCTCGGCCCCACCAACAAGCCCATGCCAGGGTAATTAGTACCATCCCTCTCAGCGCCCCTGTCCCCAGGCTACATCGCTGATGAGGTGACTGTGGCTAAATCTAAAATATTGTTTTATAGGCATTTATACTATATTCCAAAATATTGGTGAGTTGCTGATAAAGGCTGAAGGAATGAAATCACCCAAATGCAGTATTCACTCTAGCATTGGGCAGGGTGTTGATTGCTGAAAAGAGCACATTTTTGAATTTCAATGAGCAAAATTTTGGATGTGACATGTTGCTAAAGCTATTATATAAAATTACTAGCAACCCGCCCTGGCTTCACATGGGAGCAATTTTGTATTTACAGTGATAGTTTTTTTTAACCAAGGCTTCTAAGATATCTTTGTAGACCACATTCGCCATTTTTCCTCCTGACATCAACAAGAAAAGATTTTGTTTTGTCTTTGTAAAGCCACTTTCTGTTTTTCTTTGACTAGCTTCACTAATTACACTATAAGTAGAGACACCTACTGTCACCTGCAGGAATGTTACATTCTGGTGAAATCATGCCCTCTGGGTACTTTTTTTAATCTTTGTAAAACTGACAAAGATCTAATAAGTTGCAGTCACATTGCTAAGCAATGAAGGGAGACCAACAGTAACCTAGGCATTATTATTGTTATTATTAAATTTTATTTATAAGGCGCCACAAGTGTTTTGCAGCGCCATACAAAGGACAGTACAGGGAGATAAAACTTAACATTACAGTAAATAAATAACAAAAATAGAGTACAGGTAACAAAGAGCACCACAATTCTCAAAACATAATACAGCTTAGATGTAAGTAGCGAATGAGTGATCAGCGTACTACTAGGAGCTGGTGGCCATAGATAGAGAGGAGCCTTTACCAGCAGGAGAAAAAGCGGGTAAAGATGGTCGCTGAGGAGCTGTGAGTGAATTATGTCGAGAAGAGGGTTTGGACAACAAGAGGAAAGAGGGCCCTGCTCTGAGGAGTTAACAATCTAGTAGGAAGGGGCGACAGACAGATGACATGAGGTGCAAGCAGGCGGGAGGTAGCCTGATGACAGTATGTAAGCAAAGCAGAGATGGTCAAGGCATGAGGCAGGGGGATGGAGGAGCAGCCTCAGGACTAGGTTATGCATCGGAAGGGTACGCTTTGATGAACAGGTGGGTTTACAGTACTGGTTTGAAGCTTTGCAAGGTCGGGGAGAGTCTAATGGTGCAGGGGAGCACGTTCCACTAAAGGGGTGCAGCACAGGCTAAATCTTGAACTCAAGCATGGGAAGCAGCGACCAGGGTAGAGGAGAGGCGACGGTCATTGGCCGACCGTAGGGGGTGGGAGGGAGAATGAAGGGAGAGGAGGTTGGAGAAGTAGGGAGCAGTGGAATTAGAGATTGACTTGTATGTGAGGGTGAGGAGTTTGAAGAGGATTCTGTAGGGGAATGGAAGCCAGTGCAAATTTTGTCGAAGGGGAGTTGCAGATGTGGAGCGGCGGGAGAGGAAGATAAGCCTAGCTGCGGAATTGAGTACAGATTGGTGGGGAGGAAGATGGGAGCAAGTGAGGCCAGTGAGAACGTTGCAGTAGTGGAGCCATGAGATGACCAGTGAGTGGATGATAAGTTTAGTTGCATTCTGGGAGAGCAATGTTGTGTAGCTGGAACTGACAGGATTGTGCCAGAGCTTGGAGGTGGGGTGCAAAGGAGAGGGAGGAGTCAAGTGTGGCGCCCAAGCAGCTGAGTTGGGGAATGGGGGAGATGATGGTGTTGTCAACAGTGATAGAGATATTCATATGGGGTGTTTCTCTGGCTGATATTGGGAGGGGGTCTTACTAGGCATTATGGGGGTCATTCCGAGTTGTTAGCTCGCAAGCTGCTTTTAGCAGCTTTGCACACGCTAAGCCGCCGCCTACTGGGAGTGAATCTTAGCTTATCAAAATTGCGAACGAAAGATTAGCAGAATTGCGAATAGACACTTCTTAGCAGTTTCTGAGTAGCTCCAGACTTACTCGGCATCTGCGATCAGTTCAGTCAGTTTCGTTCCTGGTTTGACGTCACAAACACACCCAGCGTTCGCCCAGACACTCCTCCGTTTCTCCAGCCACTCCCGCGTTTTTCCCAGAAACGGTTGTGTTTTTTCGCACACACCCATAAAACGGCCAGTTTCCGCCCAGAAACACCCACTTCCTGTCAATCACATTACGATCACCAGAACGAAGAAAAAACCTTGTAATGCCGTGAGTAAAATACCTAACTGCATAGCAAATTTACTTGGCGCAGTCGCACTGCGGACATTGCGCATGCACATTAGCGACTAATCGCTCCATTGCGAGAAAAAAATAACGAGCGAACAACTCGGAATGACCCCCTATGTTCCATAGAGATAGGATATAGCTATCACATGATCCCTGGGGCGAATAGAAGATGTATGCATTCCAAGCCTCAGTTTCAGATGGTCACATGATCGTGAGTAAGGAAATCCAATCAAAAAAATGAACACAGCTACTGCAGTACCACTCTTGGCCATTGTGTGCACTGTAGAGTACTACCATTCATTTACAGAAATTGTCACTCTTCCTTAATTTGTCACTGCTCAGCTCCCTTTTGTCATATATTAATGTTTCATACAGCTAAACCTTCCCCAACAAATGCTTTATAAAATTGTATATACAGTATTGTATATACAGTATATCCTCTGACGAAACTGCCGACATACATGTGCGGAGAAACGCATAACAAATAAAGAATTTACCCCAGTGGACACACCGTTTACCGGCATCATTCCTCCAACAAGCCGAGCCAGCAACCTGTCAGTTTATTCTTGCTGCTATCGGGAAAAGAGTGCATTCTAACGACGGCTGAGGAACATTTAAATCCGTTCTCCAAACGAATCAGGACTGGAGATATACGAGGTTCTTTTATGGTGAAGAAAATCATCCTGGTTGCGATTACCCACCGGATCTATGTGACACAAAAAGTGGATATGTCCACTTGAACTGGTACTTATGCATTTTTAAGGGTGTATTATACTGGTGAAGGTATTCGAAAATCAGGTTCCTATTTACTGCACTAGAAGGCGCTATTTCTCATCTCTTTTTAGCTTCATTGGTTTTGGACCGTTCGGAACATCGGTTCACCTGGAGGAAAAGCTGCAACCCTTAATATAGGGGAGAGCGGAAGGACTATTTATATGAACTGGAAGTATATCTAAAGACTATATACATCTGTTCTATGTGAGTGGTGTAGCGCTTGAAACCACTACTTTGTCTATATATATATATATATATATATATATATACATACATACATACATACACACACACAGTATATGATACAGATGTGTCCTTTTGCATCTTTGCCACGATGCGTTTGCACAGGCGAATGCATCATGGTAATGTTATGCCGTTCCAGGGTGCCTGCAGTCACACCTGCAGCTTTCTAATGCTGTGCTTATGGTTCGTGGATGAGAGCTTTCGCACGCACCTGCTATGCAAACCATAGGCATAGCATTATAAAGCCACAGGTGTGACTGCACACACCCTGGCGCAGCATAGCATTACCGTGATATGTGTGTGCTCTCACGCGCCCGCTATACTGCGACTCGCATGATTCAGCCTCTAGAGCATGAACATCAAAGCCAATTTAAGTCTGTTTATTATGGTGCGCAAATAAAAAAAATGCTTAGGCTGTGCTAGGGTCACAGTGTGGATAGGGGCTGTGGACACTCTACCTGTGTCTATCCCCAATTCCCCCCTCTTCACTGCTGAAGCTTCATATTAGCAATTCCAAAATTACCGTCAGCTTGTAAGCAGCATCTAATAATGCCAGATATCGTCCCAAAACATTGAGCAAGGGTTCTCTATGAGTGCCACTTCGATTCCATTAGAGTAGCCATTTTTTCAGTCCTGGGAATCGGGACTGAAAAATGATCAATCCTGGGATTGGCGTGTTTTGCATAAATTTACTTTTTGCAATATGTCCCCCCCCGCCCACCCCCTCGCACAGCCCAGCCCAACCCAGCTAACTTACAATTCTCCTGTTGGGCAGGTGGGAGAGTCCACTTGCTGATACCTGCGGCGGTGTGAGGTCCTACGGCTGGCGTAAAGCTGCGCAGCGTGACCTCTGACATCACGTCACGCTTTGCAGTGCACCGGCCGGGGGAAAGGTGAGCTGGACAAGGGGATCCGGGCAGCATCTGAACATCCTGAGGAGGCTCAACGCTTCCCGGCATTGAAAAAACAAAGGGATCTTCCAATCCCGAAATCCCTGGGATTGGAAGATCCAATCCCTGGATTGAATGTCGGGCAATTTTTGGCCAAAATCCCCGGATCCACCATAGACTCCACATCCTACAAGTAAGATCAATTACTGCCTTGACTCTGGTGTCTCACAGCGGGAACAATACTTTTTTCTTGTAACTTTTCTTATTTATGTTCTTATGAATTTGAAGAAAGTTTTGTCAGTTGTCCACCAGCCCGTGACTGGGAATCTTTCATTCTCTACGTTAATTAACCTAATTACGTTTTACAGATTTTGTTAAACTCCCTGTGGTTACTAAACAAGATTTTAATCTCTTCTAATTAAAACAATCTAACTGCCCTCATGCTTCTTTGTACAGTATCAGTTCTGAAAATCTCTCTGTTTGGTCATGTTGATTTAGTTGTAGCCAAACTATTTAACATTAATACGCTCCCTGGATGCTGCCATATTTATGCAAAAGTAATTCCCCCGTGTTATGCCTCGGTGAATAAATATACTGACATTTGCACCACAGGCTGTATGTTTGCTAATGTACCTTGCTAAATTTTAATCAAAAAGAAATGACTATTTCAGGAGAGATCATTTAGGAAACGTAAGAAGACCAAGCTCAGTGCAAAACTGGTTTTGAGTAAGTGTGCCCAGACTTTAGCCAAAGCACATAGGGGTCTATTTACTAAGCCTTGGATGGAGATAAAGTACCAGTCAATCAGCTCCTAACTGTCATCTTTCAAACCCAGCCTGTGGTATGTCAGTTAGGAGCCGGTTGGCTGGTACTTTATCTCCGTCTACTTTATCGCCATCCAGGGCTTAGTAAATAGACTCCAAGTTACAGAGGTGTAGGTTACTAGTTGACACCCTGTGTAGGCCTCCTATTCTCTTCTTGTCACGTGCCCTATAAAAAGTAGGAGGACAGGTGCAGGAAGCCGGGCTCGGGGCACATCCAGAGTGTGCTAATGCATGTGGTACCTCTCCAGGCAGCTAGGGGCACCAGAGCAGCAACTGTGTCGTAGGTTAAGTGAAGTGTGGTAGGTAGTTACATACCTCCCGACATGACCCTCTCCAGTAGGGACACAATGCTCTGTTCTGGACTTTTCTCTTAATTTATGAATGCCTGTACCTGTGTTGAACAGGCTAATGGATAAGAAAGGTGTTTCACCACAGGTGATGGCAATGATAACTTAAGAGGAATAGAGTATTCTGCCTTCTGGAAAGGGTCATGTTGGGAGGTATGTAGTTAGAATTATTTTGAACCAACTAATAGAATTTATGGCCGTGGGAATCCAAGGCCCATTTTATAATGCCATCACCTCGCTTTATTCTAATCCATCAGCGTCTGTTCTAGTAAATGGTCTTTCCTCCCCGCCACTATCTATTAGAAATGGCACCCGTCAGGGATGTCCACTCTCCCCCCTACTTTTTGCCCTAGTAATGGAACCGCTGGCGGCAAGGGTCCGACTGAAACCCAACATCTCAGGCATATCAGTGGACAACCATGAATACAAAATTGCACTATATGCAGACGATGTCATTTTGACTCTGACCGACCCATACACTTCCCTACAACACCTTTTTAAGGAGATTCATACCTATAGCTCCATCTCAAATTCTAAACTAAATTCTGACAAAACAGAGGTTTTAGATCTACATATCACTCCACGGGAGCTCAGTCTTTTGCGCACCTCCTATCCTTTCAAATGGCAAAATACTAAACTTAAATACTTAGGCGTATATCTAACCAAATCATACTCATCGTTATATACTGCTAACTTCCCACGGTTGATATCCTCACTCAAAGCCGACCTCACTGCCTGGAATAAATTATTCATCTCCTGGTTTGGTCGCATCGCGGCAGTCAAGATGAACCTACTACCACGAATATTATATCTTTGGCAAACCCTACCTATTCACATCCCAGTTAAAATATTGAAGAATCTCCAACAAGATATATCTAGCTTCATCTGGGCTGGGAAAAAACCCAGAGTTAAGATCCGACTGCTCCAACAACACCGCTCGGAGGGCGGGCTTGGAGTTCCAGACCTCGTCCGCTACTACCGGGCCACACACCTGGCCTCTTGCGTCCTCTGGCATTCACCCCCAACGCAGAGAATATGGACCTCACTCGAGGCGCATTCACACCATATGTTCTCACCCTCAACTCTCCTATGGAGCCCTCCCCGCTCCCGCCCCACCTCTAGTCTCCTCCTACCGACAATACGCTTTTCCTTGTCGATATGGGATTTTTGTACTCGCTTCTATCAACTCCGTTCCCACAACCCCTATCTAACTCCCCTATGGAACAATACACTATTCCCACCAGGCAATAATCACTCTGCATTTCACCACTGGACCGCGCATAATATTCTCTTTCTACAGGACGTTGCTCCTCTTTCCTCATTCCCATCTTTTGCAAATCTACAATCCCGCTTCTCGTTTCCCCACTCGGTGTTTTATCAGTTTCTACAAATTAGACATTTCTACGGAACAATCCCCAAACCTACCCATCCTATTGTAGCCACCCCTTTAGAGATATACTGTCGCGGTTCACACTCAACGAAGGGTCTCCTTTCGCGTATCTACCGAATGTTACTGACACACAATATCCCACCCAAGGAGAGTCATGAACTGGCCTGGGAAAGAGAGGTGGGAGAGATCTTGACCGTAGAGGAATGGGAGGAGATTAGACAGGAAATCACCAAAAGCTCTATCTCAGTCCGTATAGCTGAAAACTCATATAAAATATATTACCGCTGGTATCTGGTCCCTACTAGACTACACTCTATGTATCCCACGTGCTCGGATGAGTGCTGGAGATTGTGTGGGTGCCGGGGGACCCTGCTACATGTTTGGTGGTCTTGTCCGTTGATCCGCCATTATTGGAGACAGATCCACAGATTGATTTTGGAGGTCACGCACTTAACCGTCCCTGACTCCCCCCTTTACTCACTACTTTCCCGTCCCATTCCTAACACCTCACGCTGTCAGCGAGCCCTAATTAAACATATACTGAACACGGCTAAGTGTCAAATAGCCTCTAATTGGAAATCCGCGACCCCTCCCACTCTAACTGCTACTGTTAACGCAATCTGGTTCACGTATAGGCTGGAGCGAATCACTGCCTCCATTCGGGACTCCCCAGCAACCTTCACAGAGACTTGGACTTTACACTTTAACGCTGAACCGCCATTGACAACCATTTAATATTTAATACTTATTGTTTAGTGTCTAGTATTTAATGTTTGATTCTGAATATCTATCATTCAATCTAGATTCTACTTACACCACAAATCAACTTTATAGATGGCTCTGACTGGCCGACCTCCCCCCCTCTTTCTCCCCCCTATCCTTGTAACCTACAACCCCCTCCTCCCACTGTTACCTCTTTTCTTCCTTGTAATCTTTTCTTCACACACCCTGCCTCCATCTCCCCCCCCTTCATTTCTTTTTTCTCTATCTCTTCTTCTTTTCTCTTCTTTTTTTTTTCTCCCTTTTACTTACTTAAATGAATAATTGTAACAATTTAGGTAACTAGTCTATACGGAGACGTATGAGATAACTACTGATTGAAATGTCTTTTGACCACCTCCCTTGTTTGATTATAATGTCTCATTGTTATCTGACTTGCCTTCTATTGATTACAAAGTTGTAATTGTTTATATTTAAGCTTATAAAATCAATAAAACGTTATTTCAAAAAAAAATAATAATAATAATAATTTATGGCCACGGTTGGGACAAACAGAGGAGTCGTGGTTCTTCCCAGAGATATATCATATCTTACAAATAGAGTAAAGATCAGGGGCACATGTATATTAGCATTGGTTACTGTGATAAATTAAAACTTTGTTGGTGAGGTGGAAGTATTAAAATGAAAATTCATGTGTGTACGAGTATTCAGGACACATTTATTTTTAATACACAGTAGCGTCGTGTTTCAAGAGAATCAATCTATTATCAATAAATTCTCTTGGACAACAGTCCTGTCTGGCGTATTTTGAATATCAGCAAATGTTCTTTTAAAAATATAGAATATATAATATATTTGCACGTGGACCCCATAAGCAATTAATCTAACAGAAATAGCCTGTACTAATTACTATTATGTAAAGAGCCCCAATCCACTCTCAAATATTATATCATCTAGACCAGTGGTTCCCAAAGTTTTTTGGATCACAGCACCCTAGAGTATCAGAAAAATTTTCCCCGGCACCCCTAGGCCAAAAGTTCCTTATTGAGAAATTTAGAAAGAAATATTAAATTAACTGTGTTTATATGTCACCCTTAGGTTCAGTTATATGGTGAGGGTCAAGATTTACTTCTGTTTGTCCACATAGGATATGATTGGCAGCCACCAGCTCTGGTTTGCTATTACTGTATATTGATCATAAATAATTTGGAACTGGACCCCCTATCCAAGGCACCCCAGGGTTTAAGAACCACTGATCTAGTCTGTGCTGCACCCCTTCAGTGGAACGCACTCCCCCGCTCCATTAGACTCTCCCCGACCTTGCAAAGCTTCAAATGGGCACTGAAAATCCATCTATTCATCAAAGCGTACCCTTCCGATGCATAACCTAGTCCTGAGGCTGCTCCTCCATCCCCCTGCCTCATGCCTTGACCATCTCTGCTTTGCTTACATCCTGCCATCAGGCTACCTCCCACTTGCTTACACCTCATGTCATCTGTATGTCGCCCCTCCCCACTAGATTGTAAGCTCCTCGGAGCAGGGCTCTCTTTCCTCTTGTTGTCAAAACCCTCTTCTCAACACATTTCACTCACAGCCCTCTCCTACTCAGCGACCATCTTTACCCACATATTCTCCTGCTGGTAAAGGCTCAACTCTATCTATGGCCGCCAGCCCCGAGTAGTACGGTGATTACTCCCTCGCTACTTACTTCTAAGCTGTATTATGTATGAGAATTGCGGTGCTCTTTGTTACCTGTACTCGATCTTTATTATTTATTTACTGTAATGCTAACTTTTGTCTCCCTGTACTGTCCTTTGTACAGAGCTGCGAAACACTTGTGGTGTCTTATAAATAAAATGTAATAATAATAATAATAATAATAATAATACTACAGAGAAAGTGGTTAGGTTATAAGACCAGCGGCTAAATATAATAGTCTCCCAGTTCCGGAGGTGCAGGGAATTTTGTGCAAGTCTGCCCTGTTTTTTTTAAAGCAGCAATCATTTACATTGCAAAACCAACCTGGTTTTGCCTAGTAAATGATTGCTGCTTTAAAAAAAAAACGGGCGGACTCGCTCAAATTTCCCTGCACCTCCAGAACTGGGAGACTATTATATTTAGCCGCTGGTGTCTTGCTTGTAGACACACATGAATGTTTAACCGTAGTACTTCCTCATTATCTTAATAAATGTAAAATAAAACTTTAAGTTTTAATACTACACTAAACTAAACAAAGGTAATATAAGAGTACCCCTAGCAAAAAGTCTTTATTTCCAAGATAGCATTATGTAAATTGTAAGATTGCTACATAGCATTAAATCCTAAAGTGTATATTTACAACATATACAGTAAATATGAATTTAACAGGTAAGTTGCAATGTCTACTAAAAAGGGCATTTTAAAAAACATATTTGAATGGTCCAGGTATGAGTTATACTGTCATGACATCACACTTACTACTTACACAGTAATAACAATGCCGCATCCACCTCATTTGATATGAAGGGTAGATGCCTGTGGTCCATCCACTTTTATGAACGTACCGTCAGGGCTGGCAACAGAAATCTTGAAGACCCATACAGTGATATCTCTGGGGCCTCCTCAGATTTTATATATATATATATATATATATATATATATATACACACTGCTCAAAAAAATAAAGGAAACACTAAAACAACACATCCTAGATCTGAATGAATGAAATATCCTTATTAAATGCTTTGTTCTTTACATAGTTGAATGTGTTGACAACAAAATCACACAAAAATGATCAATGGAAATCAAATTTATTAACCCATGGAGGTCTGGATTTGGAGTCACCCTCAAAATTAAAGTGGAAAAACTCACTACAGGCTGATCCAACTTTGATGTAATGTCCTTAAAACAAGTCAAAATGAGGCTCAGTAGTGTGTGTGGCCTCCACGTGCCTGTATGACCTCCCTACAACGCCTGGGCATGCTCCTGATGAGGTGGTGGATGGTCTCCTGAGCAGGGCCGGCAACAGAAATCTTGGGGCCCGGTACAGTAATATCTCTGCGGGCCCCCCCACCCGGCCCTAAAAACATTGTCTGCACTATGTTCTTCCCCACGACCGTCACATGCACCTCCCTGGGATGTAGTTATGATCCCGGCAGCCGGGATCCTGGTGGTCAGCATACCGACGCTGGAATCCCGGACGCCAGAATGCCGGCAGGGGGCCCAGCCATATTCCCACTTGTGGGTATCCCGGCGTCAGTATGCTGACCACCGGGATCCCGACCGCCGGTCACCCGATCCCAACCCCGCCTGCCTAATACAATACTGATATATTGGGATCATCTCTTTCCAAAATGAAGATTCCCAGACACACAATGGCCAGGCATTTTGTACTGTCTGTGCTGAGCAGCAGATGAGCCTGAAAGACCAGTCACCACCACACAGACATTCTGCTCTGATCTCATCTGACATGCATGCATGCAGATGCATCTATATGTGCAGAATGCTGCATGCATAATGTGCCTGCCTGCCCGCAGCCCAACCCAAACCAATCCCAAAGCCCCAAACCAAACCCAAATCCCTAAACATTCTGGAGTTGGAGAGCCTTACCAGCAGCAACACACAGCCGCCGGCGCCGCTAATTGACCAGGCTCAGAATCCCGCAGTACTGTCCTGGGCCACTCCTGCTTGGCGCTCCGGCTCCTTACAGCTCACACAGCAGAGACAGGGAGGCGTGCGGTGAGGACTCGAAGAGGAGGGGCGGTCCGGATGGGCATCATCGTGTGTGACTGGTGCAACGTCAGTGCACTGCACAGCATACAGCACGGCCGGGGACTGGCTGGCTCAGGCTGACAGCTGACCTGGCTGGGGCTGTGCACTGAGGGGGTGACCACACGGCTTGGGGGGATGGGGGGGTGCTGCCGCAAAAAACAACAACTCAACCACACAGCGGGCCGCACGCGGCTGGTGCGGTGCCGCGAGTTATAGAATTATGTACATTTATTATGATATGCTGCCACCGCTGGACCTTGGGGCCCCTCACAATGACGGGGCCCGGGACGGGTGTCCCCTTTGACCCCCCCTGTCGCCGGGCCTGCTCCTGAGGGATCTCCTCCCAGACCTAGACTAAAGCATCCGCCAACTACTGGACAGTCTGTGGTGCATGGTGGATGGAGCGAGACATGATGTCCCAGATGTGCTCAATTGGATTCAGGTCTGGGGAACGGGCGGGCCAGTCCATAGCATCAATGCCTTCGTCTTGCAGGAACTGCTGACACACTCCAGCCACATGAGGTCTAGCATTGTCTTGCATTAGGAGGAACCCAGGGCCAACTGCACTTGCATATGGTTTCACAAGGGGTCTGAGGATCTCATCACGGTACCTAATGGCAGTCAGGCTAACTCTGGCGAGCACATGGAGGGCTGTGCGGCCCCCCAAAGAAATGCCACCCCACACCATTACTGATCCACTGTCAAACCGGTCATGCTGGAGGATGTTGCAGGCAGCAGAACGTTCTCCTTGGCGTCTCCAGACTCTGTCACGTCTGTCACATGTGCTCAGTGAGAACCTGCTTTCATCTGTGAAGAGCACAGGGCGCCAGTGGTGAATTTGCAAATCTTGGTGTTCTCTGGCAAATGCCAAACGTTCTGCACGGTGTTGGGCTGTAAGCACAACCCCCACCTGTGGACGTTGGGCCCTCATACCACCCTCATGGAGTCTGTTTCTGATCGTTTGAGTAGACACATGCACATTTGTGGCTTGCTGGAGGTCATTTTGCAGGGCTCTGGCAGTGCTCCTACTGTTCCTCCTTGCACAAAGGCGGAGGTAGCGGTCCTGCTGCTGGGTTGTTGCCCTCCTACGGCCTCCTCCACGTCTCCTGATGTACTGGCCTGTCTCCTGGTAGCGCCTCCATGCTCTGGACACTACGCTGACAGACACAGCAAACCTTCTTGGCACAGCTCGCATTGATGTGCCATCCTGGATGAGCTGCACTACCTGAGCCACTTGTGTGGGTTGTAGACTCCGTCTCATGCTACCACTAGAGTGAAAGCACCGCCAGCTTTCAAAAGTGACCAAACTTCATCCAGAAAGCATAGGAGCTGAAAAGTGGTCTGTGGTCACCACCTGCAGAACAACTCCTTTATTTGGGGTGTCTTGCTAATTGCCTATAATTTCCACCTGTTGTCTATTCCATTTGCACAACAGCATGTGAAATTGATTGTCAATCAGTGTTGCTTCTTAAGTGGACAGTTTGATTTCACAGAAGTGTGATTGACTTGGAGTTACATTGTGTTGTTTAAGTGCTCCCTTTATTTTTATATATAATATAGTATTTCCGACCTGGCACTCCTCCAGGGCAGCAGGGCCCCCAAATACAATACTTGCTTGTGTGCCCTCCTGGGGTGCAGCAACCCCATGTACAACAAGAACAATTCAGGCGGCACCCCAAGACTTCTGAACAGGTGAACTTTAGTGCACAAACATTAGTGCATGTCTACATTGCATGTAGTGCAATGTTTGTGCACTAAAGTTCACCTGTTCAGAAGTCTTGGAGTGCCGCCTGATTTGTTCTTGTTTTATATATATATATATATATACACACACACACACACACACACACACACACACTATATATATATATATATATATATATATATATATGTGTGTGTACAAAAGAAGCTAACAGCGCCACAGATGCAGTATCTAGGGTATATACAACAGTATGGGAAAAGTTACGTTCCGAAACAGTTAACAGAACATATCCTGGTGGACACTCCCTTCAAAATATTAGGGCGTCAGCTAACGAACCTCAAAAATATGTAGGCACTGGTATATATGCCTATAGGTTGGAAAGTGGTGCAGGGAGATGAGGTATTTGTAAGCGACCAAAGGTGTCTAATCAATAATGTGAAAACCAGGTGCTATAAAAATAAATATTTTTTAATTTTAAAAAGACAAAGCACTACAAAGGGGTAATGTGTAAAAAAACAACAGTATTTCAAATGCAGCCTAGTCAAGAAATATTAGATAAAAAATAAACAAAAAGGCTAAGCTAAAAAAGTCAGAGACAAAAAATAAACAAAAAATTATTTTTATGTACTCCTTTATGAATTTTGGCATATGTGTCTCTGACTTTTTTAGCTTAGCCTTTTTGTTTATTTTTTATCTAATATTTCTTGACTAGGCTGCATTTGAAATACTGTTATTTTTTTACACATTACCCCTTTGTAGTGCTTTGTCTTTTTAAAATTAAAAAATAATTATTTTTATAGCACCTGGTTTTCACATTATTGATTAGACACCTTTGGTCGCTTACAAATACCTCATCTCCCTGCACCATATATATATATAAAAAAATATGTGTGTATTTATTTATTATAGAGCAACAGAATTTGCGCTATATAAGAAACTGTTAATATATATATATTTATACAAATATATAAATCTGTATATCTCTCCTTCCTCCCCCCTACACACCACAGTCTGTATCTCCTCAATTACTCCATGCTGTATTCCCAGCTCCCCCAGCCCATCCCAAAGCCTTGTATCCCCTCACCAATCCACTCTTACCTCGGGGAGAGACTCACTTGCGCTGCACTCCCCAGACCAGAACACCGCACAGCAGACCCTACCAGAAGAGGCCAGAGCAGGGCACGGGAATCCTGGCCAGCGGAGCTGCTGCCATGTCCTGTAACTGCCGGCAACAGAGCAGAACCCAGAAGAGTGGATGCACACTCGCTCCACACAGTCACTGTGTGTGAGAGGCTCCTGTCACTCCGCCTGCAGCTCGCTGCCCTATTTGGACAAGACGGCTCGCATCCCTGCCGGGTACTCATATACTTGGGTTCCCTCTGAGCTTTTGTTCCCCCCTGTCGCCGGCCCTACTTACCGTATTCCTAGAAATATTTTTATCCTGGTTTTATGTACATATATTTTTTTATTGTAATTGGTTGTAATGTGTTATTATGTTTTGAGACACTGATTCATGTCATGGGGTAAAGGCTTTTATTGGAAGAGTGTTTCATTCCTCCTCGCTTGACCTGATGTAGCCTGCATGCATGGTCTATACAACAGCTGCAGGGTGGACTTTCCTCCACAAAAACATTCCATACTGTTTGCAGTGTTATTGGATATGGATGACCACATAAATCACCTCTTTCTGCAAGCCGCGCGCGGACCCTCTTTGCTTTTGGTAATTGAACTTACAGTTGTCGTCATGAATGGCCCTGGAGACGTTCCTGTAATATGTATTTTTATTTGCTGTTTTTGATGGTAGGACGAAATATGATTCTGGAATGAGATGTCTAGGTAAATTTGAACACAGCATTTTTAATACATTTGTCATGTACGTTCTAAACTTTCATTATATTTGTTACACTAACTTAATCAGTCATTAAGGGGTCTATTTACTAAGCTTTGAACAGATATAAAGTGGATAAAGAACCAGTCCATAGCATCAATGCCTTCGTCTTGCAGGAACTACTGACACACTCCAGGTCTAGCATTGTCTTGCATTAGGAGGAACCCAGGGCCAACTGCACTAGCATATGGTTTCACATGAGGTCTGAGGATCTCATCTCAGTACCTAATGGCAGTCAGGCTACCTCTGGCGAGCACATGGAGGACTGTGCGGCCCCCCCAAAGAAATGCCACCCCACACCATTACTGATCCACTGCCAAACCGGTCATGCTGGAGGATGTAGCAGGCAGCAGAACGTTCTCCTTGGCGTCTCCAGACTCTGTCACGTCTGTCACATGTGCTCAGTGAGAACATGCTTTCATCTGTGAAGAGCACAGGGCGCCAGTGGTGAATTTGCCAATCTTGGTGTTCTCTGGCAAATGCCAAACGTTCTGCACGGTGTTGAGCTGTAAGCACAACCCCCACCTGTGGACGTCGGGCCCTCATACCACCCTCATGGAGTCTGTTTCTGATCGTTTGAGTAGACACATGCACATTTGTGGCTTGCTGGAGGTCATTTTGCAGGGCTCTGGCAGTGCTCCTCCTGTTCCTCCTTGCACAAAGGCGGAGGTAGCGGTCCTGCTGCTGGGTTGTTGCCCTCCTACGGCCTCCTCCACGTCTCCTGATGTACTGGCCTGTCTAATGGTAGCGCCTCCATGCTCTGGACACTACGCTGACAGACACAGCAAACCTTCTTGCCACAGCTCGCATTGATGTGCCATCCTGGATGAGCTGCACTACCTGAGCCACTTGTGTGGGTTGTAGACTCCGTCTCATGCTACCACTAGAGTGAAAGCACCGCCAGCTTTCAAAAGTGACCAAAACATCAGCCAGAAAGCATAGGAGCTGAGAAGTGGTCTGTGGTTACCACCTGCAGAACAACTCCTTTATTGGGGGTGTCTTGCTAATTGCCTATAATTTCCACCTGTTGTCTATTCCATTTGCACAACAGCATGTGAAATTGATTGTCAATCAGTGTTGCTTCTTAAGTGGACAGTTTGATTTCACAGAAGTGTGATTGACTTGGAGTTACATTGTGTTGTTTAAGTGTTCCCTTTATTTTTTTGAGCAGTGTATATATATATATATATATATTAGTGATGTGCACCGGAAATTTTTCGGGTTTTGTGTTTTGGTTTTGGGTTCGGTTCCGCGGCCGTGTTTTGGGTTCGAACGCGTTTTGGCAAAACCTCACCGAATTTTTTTTGTCGGATTCGGGTGTGTTTTGGATTCGGGTGTTTTTTTCAAAAAACCCTAAAAAAACAGCTTAAATCATTGAATTTGGGGGTCATTTTGATCCCATAGTATTATTAACCTCAATAACCATAATTTACACTCATTTCCAGTCTATTCTGAACACCTCACACCTGACAATATTATTTTTAGTCCTAAAATTTGCACCGAGGTCGCTGGATGGCTAAGCTAAGCGACACAAGTGGCCGACACAAACACCTGGCCCATCTAGGAGTGGCACTGCAGTGTCACGCAGGATGGCCCTTCCAAAAAATACTCCCCAAACAGAACATGACGCAAAGAAAAAAAGAGGCGCAATGAGGTAGCTGTGTGAGTAAGCTAAGCGACCCTAGTGGCCGACACAAACACCTGGCCCATCTAGGAGTGGCACTGCAGTGTCACGCAGGATGGCCCTTCCAAAAAATACTCCCCTAACAGCACATGACGCAAAGAAAAAAAGAGGCGCAATGAGGTAGCTGTGTGAGTAAGATAAGCGACCCTAGTGGCCGACACAAACACCTGGCCCATCTAGGAGTGGCACTGCAGTGTCAGGCAGGATGGCCCTTCCAAAAAATACTCCCCAAACAGCACATGACGCAAAGAAAAAAAGAGGCGCAATAAGGTAGCTCTGTGAGTAAGCTAAGCGACCCTAGTGGCCGGCACAAACACCTGGCCCATCTCACGCAGGATGGCCCTTCCAAAAAATACTCCCCAAACAGCACATGACGCAAAGAAAAAAAGAGGCGCAAGCTCTTCCCGTCCAGTGTTGGGAAGGTCAGGCATCGCAACCGACACAATTGGACTCTCCTTTGGGATTTGTGATTTCGAAGAACGCACAGTTCTTTGCTGTGCTTTTGCCGCAAGTCTTTTTTTTCTAGCGAGAGGATGAGTGCTTCCATCCTCATGTGAAGCTGAACCACTAGCCATGAACATAGGCCAGGGCCTCAGCCGTTCCTTGCCACTCCGTGTCGTAAATGGCATATTGGCAAGTTTACGCTTCTCCTCAGACGCTTTTAATTTTGATTTTTGGGTCATTTTTTTACTGATCTTTTGTGTTTTGGATTTTACATGCTCTGTACTATGACATTGGGCATCGGCCTTGGCAGACGACGTTGATGGCATTTCATCGTCTCTGCCATGACTAGTGGCAGCAGCTTCAGCACGAGGTGGAAGTGGATCTTGATCTTTCCCTATTTTTTTAACCTCCACATTTTTGTTCTCCATATTTTGCGCACAACTAAAAGCCACCACAGGTATACAATGTAGATGGGTGGATAGTATAGTATTATATTACTTATGAACGACGAGTGACGACACAGAGGTAGGTACAGCCGTGGCCTACCGTACTGCTGCTTATATATATAATATACTGTATAACGGACCTGGTGGACACTGTCAGCAGACTGCTAAACTAGTATGAAGAAAGAAAAAAAACACAGGAGTGTGAGCTAGTGTGCGATAGTGCACCTGCTACCTTTTCCCTCTGTACACTTTACTAAGTCTCAAGCAGAGTAGCACCTCACTACCTAATTAAGGTGTGCAAATTAGGGCCCTTTTCCCTCTGTAACTGATGTATTCATACATTTTTGAAGGTAGGAGACACCTTCACCCTAATTTAGCACCCTGCCCCACCCACCCCTCTGATTTTAAATAGTCCAACACTCTAGCCTTTACATTTGGAATGAGCACACTGAGGTAAGACTCCTACAATTTGTTTAATATGGCAGTCCATAATGGGGGGAATTCTCTGGGGTGCGGGGCTCCCTGTGCCTACCGTGGCTGGGTGTCCCTGGGGCATCGCAATTTAACACTATTTCATCACTCCATGGCACTTATAGTTTGTTTTATATATATATGTAACACCTTCACATAATTTTCCTTTACTCCTCACATTATTCACACATGCAGCAACAGCTGCTCCTACCTCTTTAACCCTATATTTTTTTTATCACTCCTGCGATGCCCTGGGGTTGTCTTGCTGGGTGGCTCTGGGGTGTCCTGCCCCCCGGACCTGAACCCCTATAGTTAGTGTTAGGGACTTACCCAATGAGAGGCTACCTTGATGCGGTGGGTAAGCTCATAGCCCTGGCCAGGAATATGCTAAGTGCCTCTGGTTACTACAGGTTGAGCTAGTGTGAGATAGTGCACCTGCTACCTTTTCCCTCTGTACACTTTACTAGGTCTCAAGCAGAGTAGCACCTCACTACCTAATTAAGGTGTGCAAATTAGGGCCCTTTTCCCTCTGTAACTGATGTATTCATACATTTTTGAAGGTAGGAGACACCTTCACCCTAATTTAGCACCCTGCCCCACCCACCCCTCTGATTTTAAATAGTCCAACACTCTAGCCTTTACATTTGGAATGAGCACACTGAGGTAAGACTCCTACAATTTGTTTAATATGGCAGTCCATAATGGGGGGAATTCTCTGGGGTGCGGGGCTCCCTGTGCCTACCGTGGCTGGGTGTCCCTGGGGCATCGCAATTTAACACTATTTCATCACTCCATGGCACTTATAGTTTGTTTTATATATATATGTAACACCTTCACATAATTTTCCTTTACTCCTCACATTATTCACACATGCAGCAACAGCTGCTCCTACCTCTTTAACCCTATATTTTTTTTATCACTCCTGCGATGCCCTGGGGTTGTCTGGCTGGGTGGCTCTGGGGTGTCCTGCCCCCCGGATCTGAACCCCTATAGTTAGTGTTAGGGACTTACCCAATGAGAGGCTACCTTGATGCGGTGGGTAAGCTCATAGCCCTGGCCAGGAATATGCTAAGTGCCTCTGGTTACTACAGGTTGAGCTAGTACACTTTACTAAGTCTCAAGCAGAGTAGCACCTCACTACCTAATTAAGGTGTGCAAATTAGGGCCCTTTTCCCTCTGTAACTGATGAATTCATACATTTTTGAAGGTAGGAGACACCTTCACCCTAATTTAGCACCCTGCCCCACCCACCCCTCTGATTTTAAATAGTCCAACACTCTAGCCTTTACATTTGGAATGAGCACACTGAGGTAAGACTCCTACATTTTGTTTAATATGGCAGTCCATAATGGGGGGAATTCTCTGGGGTGCGGGGCTCCCTGTGCCTACCGTGGCTGGGTGTCCCTGGGGCATCGCAATTTAACACTATTTCATCACTCCATGGCACTTATAGTTTGTTTTATATATATATGTAACACCTTCACATAATTTTCCTTTACTCCTCACATTATTCACACATGCAGCAACAGCTGCTCCTACCTCTTTAACCCTATATTTTTTTTATCACTCCTGCGATGCCCTGGGGTTGTCTGGCTGGGTGGCTCTGGGGTGTCCTGCCCCCCGGACCTGAACCCCTATAGTTAGTGTTAGGGACTTACCCAATGAGAGGCTACCTTGATGCGGTGGGTAAGCTCATAGCCCTGGCCAGGAATATGCTAAGTGCCTCTGGTTACTACAGGTTGAGCTAGTGTGAGATAGTGCACCTGCTACCTTTTCCCTCTGTACACTTTACTAAGTCTCAAGCAGAGTAGCACCTCACTACCTAATTAAGGTGTGCAAATTAGGGCCCTTTTCCCTCTGTAACTGATGTATTCATACATTTTTGAAGGTAGGAGACACCTTCACTCTAATTTAGCACCCTGCCCCACCCACCCCTCTGATTTTAAATAGTCCAACACTCTAGCCTTTACATTTGGAATGAGCACACTGAGGTAAGACTCCTACAATTTGTTTAATATGGCAGTCCATAATGGGGGGAATTCTCTGGGGTGCGGGACTCCCTGTGCCTACCGTGGCTGGGTGTCCCTGGGGCATCGCAATTTAACACTATTTCATCACTCCATGGCACTTATAGTTTGTTTTATATATATATGTAACACCTTCACATAATTTTCCATTACTCCTCACATTATTCACACATGCAGCAACAGCTGCTCCTACCTCTTTAACCCTATATTTTTTTTATCACTCCTGCGATGCCCTGGGGTTGTCTGGCTGGGTGGCTCTGGGGTGTCCTGCCCCCCGGACCTGAACCCCTATAGTTAGTGTTAGGGACTTACCCAATGAGAGGCTACCTTGATGCGGTGGGTAAGCTCATAGCCCTGGCCAGGAATATGCTAAGTGCCTCTGGTTACTACAGGTTGAGCTAGTGTGAGATAGTGCACCTGCTACCTTTTCCCTCTGTAGACTGCTAAACTAGTATGAAGAAAAAAACAACAACACAGGTATACAATGTAGATGGATGGATGGATAGTATAGTATTATATTACTTATGGACGACGAGTGCACTGACGACACAGAGGTAGGTACAGCCGTGGCCTACCGTACTGCTGCTTATATATATAATATACTGTATAACGGACCTGGTGGACACTGTCAGCAGACTGCTAAACTAGTATGAAGAAAAAAACAACAACACAGGTATACAATGTAGATGGATGGATAGTATAGTATTATATTACTTATGGACGACGAGTGCACTGACGACACAGAGGTAGATACAGCCGTGGCCTACCATACTGCTGCTTATATATATAATATACTGTATAACGGACCTAGTGGACACTGTCAGCA